>NC_072833.1:3590000-3765000 GCF_027744805.1 Dunckerocampus dactyliophorus | reverse complement strand
TGCGCTGCTGTTGCTGCTGCTGCACAGAGGGGTGTAAACGCAAAGAGCTTCCGGATCGATGTCTCACTCTGCTGGGCCCAGCGGTGACTGTTGTTGCGTGCGACGACAAGCTCAGCGAGAAGCTGCTGGAAACAAACAGTTCGTCACCTCAGTCGTCAGCAGGAACCCCGTGCAGGGCATCTGAAAGTGTGCGCTTTTGAAACATTTCAGACTTGATATTTCAAAAAATAAATATTAGGAAAACTAAAAAAATATATATTTAAAATGGGTGTTTTTATATAATATTTTTTTACAGTAATTAAAAAAATTAAAATGTCGAAGTTAACATTTTTTATTTCATTAATTTATATTATTTGAAAATGTAAACAAAATCTAAACAAACTAAAAATACTACCAGTGTTTTTTTTCCTCCTCCACCTCAAAGTTATCGGTTAACAATAAATGAATGTAACAGCAGAGCCGGAAGTTAGCCCAGCCCCGGGGAACCTCGCTCCATTCATATTCCACAAACGATTTAAAACCTTGCAAGCCAACTAGCTTCAGTCTACTGATATATAAAATATCACCATTTGAACATGTGGAAGCAGCCTACGGACCGTTAGCTACTTGCGCTAACTTGCCCATCTCGGAGAACCTCACTCCATTCAGTCTTTTCTGTGTATATTTCAATAATTACAACCGACTCTTTACTCCCTGTATTGCTACAGCAGTGAACTAAATGGGCCTGAATTACTTGCTCCCTCTGCTGGTTGCTGGAAACTAGTGCATAATTAAATGCCTCCTTTGCTTCAAGGAGCAATTAAAAATAAATACATTGATTTACCAATGCCCCCCATCCACCTGAACCTAAAAAAAACATACATCTACATAGCCATGGTTGGGCTCATTAAAACACAGTCATAGGTTGCTGACCTCCTATTTGAAGGCTTGCACAGCTGCTTATTATATAGAGCCCGGATCAGAGGTGGCGCTTGATCATGACTTTTTTTTACCTCCTCTTTCATGATTTTTGTTACAGGTTCTGAAGGTGCGGGAGGCCGCATGCGGACCCACCCACTCTGTCTTTTAAGGTAAGAAAAAAACCCCGACCCTTTTGCTTTGTGGAGGGTGGGCTTGAAACATCTGTCAGCACTCAAGGCAGGAGGGAGTAGAGAGGTATGCGGTCTCGGGTCTGAAACTGGCACAGCCACCTTGTTTATTCGCCCTGATGAGGTTACTCGTCATGCTCGCTGAAAGGAGCCCTTGTCCTGCGAGGGGAACGTGTGTTGTGCATATTTACCACAGGAGGGGACGCAATGTGAGACCCACTACACCACACTACTGTGTATTGTTTTGAAGAAGTGTTTGGATGGCTTCCTTCTGCACAAATGTATCCAAAACAACGCTATTACGTGTGTGTTTTGTCTGACAGTACGTGGTCATGAAGTCGTGGAGCAGGCTTGAAGACCCCTTCCCTCTTAATTATTCATTTTAACAAGACCTTTTTGACAATTCTGTGCTTGAAAAGTACGCAAGGTAAAGGTAGCTACCTAAATGATATACCTTCAAGTCACTCACACTCTACACCGAACACATGAAGGATACATAAAATACAGTAATAAAAAAATAAATACAAGAATCATCCCTTAGTTATGGTAGCTTTGCGTACTGGAAGGGACGTTGCAAGTGAAGGAGAGACAAGCTTATCAGTCATCAGACCACTATACTGCTAAGTTATCACTGTCTGTTTCATAGGAGCACATCCTTTCACATGTTCAAGAATACCATTGTAATCCTTGATGATGGTTGTGACAGTCGAACGGCTTACACCAAGCATGCAGAGGATGTTGGCCGGCACTGCTCCACTTTCCGTTCGTTTTACGATGTCTAATTTGACTTTACTTTTCATTTCCACTTTCCTTTTCAGTCTGCATCAGGGTTAAAAAGTTAACCTAAAAGAACAAAAGTGACTGCACAACCAATGTATTTTTACGCCTGTGTTTTCTTCCGCCGCACACACGTAACTTTGGTATTGATTATTTCTGGGAGTGCGTCGTAACCACGACACCTCGTAACACGAGGACCGCCTGTATTGAAAGGACGGCTTGGATTAGTTTGGTGTGGAAGTAGCCCATCGAAAACCTTTAGTATGAACTACGCCGTGTTAATACTTTTACTAGGAAAATATTTTGCCTTACTATGTTCAACCAATTGTCTTTTTTAAAATAATATATAATCAGAATAAGTATTTATGACTTTGATTTCTAGTATTTAATCTCGCTTGGATTTCACTTCAGAAGAGAAATGACAAGCCAGGCCCTCTCTTCAGTTCAATAGCAGCCTCTGACCTTCAAATTCCAAGACACACTCCAGAATCTTGTAGGAAGTCATTTCCTGTCAGTCTAATGACCAAATGTCCAAATACGCTGTATTGACACAAATATAAGACCACCCTGAATGTAAGGCAACCCTTCTTTTTCAAGACCCATTTTAGGAAAAACAACAAGACGAAATGCATCTATTGTGCGTGAGTGACAGGGAGAAAAGCTCTGGCTTGTGATGAAGTGGTTTGGCGCCACCTGTTGGTTTGCATGTATAGCTCTCTAGACCCTGAATATAAGACAGCCTGTCTCTTTGAGACTTGATTCCCGGAGGAAAATACCACCTTATATTTGCATCAATGCTGTAATAGTATGATGTCTCGTAAATGCATTTGTTTTGGTAGACAGCTTGGTCGTCTTACATTCCGAGAAATATCTCGTAATACTATAATTGTTCTCTACATTATTGTGTTTTATCTGATAGCTTGGTCTTCTTATATTTTGAGCAATTGGGTAATACTGTAACTGTCCTGTGCATTAATGGGTTTTGTCTGAGAGCTTGGCCGGCTTATATTCTGAGCAGTATGATCTGACAGCTTGGTATTTTTATATTTTGAGCAAGAGGATAATACTGTAATTGCCCATTAATGGGTTTCATCTGGGAGCTTGGTTGTCTTATATTCTGAGTAATATAATCTGAGAGCTCGGTCGTCTTGTATTCTGAGCAATATGGTAATAGTGTAATCGTCCTGTGCATTAATGGGTTTTAACGGAGAGCCTGGCTGTCTTATATTCGGGACAGTGGGGTGGTAATATAATTGTCCTGTCAATGCATGTGTTTTATCAAACAGCTTGAGCGTCTTATATGCGAGGCATTATGACGTAAGCGTATAATTGATTACTAATTTACTAATAAGAATTACTAAATTAATTTCTTATTTGTTCCCTCTTAGGCCACTCGTACCAACTGCATTTTCAAAAAGGCGCCCGCCACCCCACCCCACCCCACCCCACCCCACCTCTCTTATGGCTTTTCATGAAAATGCCATACTGGCTCGAGCTGGAATAAATGTGCTGGTTTCCATCCCCCCCCCCCCCTTACCAGGCGGACACACTCACCGGCGCATTGACATGCAACAAAGCTAATGGTGGCCGGGACAGAGGAAGGGGTATGGGGGGGAGGCTAATCTTGGCTAACTGACAAGATATAAATTGAGGAGACATCTTCCGCTGATTAGCTCCCACACCCACAATTATCCAACTGGGGTGTCAAGCAAGGTTTAACATCTCCACTGATTCCGCTCTCCCGAGACATCCGGGAGGCAATGCAATCGCTTTTAATAACTGCCTCGCCAGCCCTCCCTCCATCCATCGCCCCCTTCTTCCCCTTCCTAGCTTCCCTTCAAAATTAACCTTTCCTGCAAAAATATCATTCCTCACTGACTTTTTTTATATCTTGTATAATTTATTCAAATTGCCGAACTCGGAACAGCAGAGCAATCTGAACACTGAGTAACTTTATGTTACCTTGTATCTCCTGGCAAATAAGGTGACAGGCTTTTTCTCCCCCCCCATGCATTTCCTCATTAAAATTCATCTGATCTGAATATTTTTTGCAAATATGCTCCGATTGCTGCACATGAAACATCTCTGTGTGTTATTTTAATCACCCGACGGGCGACACATAGGACGCTTGACCTCATTTTATGTCATTTTGGCAAGGGGGACCTCAAGGGAGGAGGGAGCTGGAAGTTACCTGCAGTGATGGACATGCTTGATAATTCCTTTCCTTCCTAAATGTTCACATCATAGCCCCCCTCTCAATCATCCGTCCTCTCTAATGAACTGTTTGCTTCCGGTGATGGAGGCAACGTGATTAATAATTTACTGTTTAGTTTGACTAATTGATCTGTTGTGGGAGCCGGGATGAAAGCGGGAGGATGCACAATGCCTTTCATATGGCATTTATCCACAAGTCACATGCACCGCTCCCTCAAGATGAATAATGAAGCAAACAAGATCAAATAATTATCACATGGGAGTCGCAAAGAGAGAGAGAGAGAAAGGCTTACAAACAGCACAACACAGCAACACAGGGGATGGAAGGCAGGCAACAAAGAGTGAAGGGCTTCCAAGGTCAGAAAACAGCTATGGAAAGTTGGAGAACTTTTCTGCATGAAAAGACACCTCTCCTATACGACATATGCTGACATGTACATATGACTAGGTGTGGGCCTAGGGTCTCAAGGTATACCACAGTCTGAAAAAGTCGTCTGACAAATTTTAAGTAAGTTTGAGCAAGTGTAGAATTACTACTCGCGATGGTCGTGTCTTGACTGAGTAGTTCAAAACTTGGGAGTTTTTTTACTGAACCGGGTTCTCGCGGGTATTCGTCCCTGTGATCTCATTCACTTACCCTGCTGCTACTAGCTAAATTAAAAAGGAAACCAGGCAACATGGCATTAATTCTGCAACTGTTACTCTAACATCAGATCTGCTCCTTCCCTCAAATCAACTCTCATTTCCACTTCCTGTTCCTGTCTGAGCTGCTCACTCGCTAACGCAGCGGCGAGCACCTGAACACAGGAACTCGCAAACCTAGACTCACTAGACTCACTCGCTAATGTTTATTGCAGTTTTATTGCAGTTTTATTGCAAATGTTGATCTAAAATTGGAGGAGAACGTCAAGTTAGCAGGAAGTTTTGGTGGGTGAGGAGCGAGCTGTTGGAAACCAGGGCATCCGTTGTCTGGAACTGATGTCTATTTTTGTAAACTTCCTTTGCCACCCATCCCCAAATGTTCTGAGTTGGATTTAGATCAGGAGAACATGCAGGATCGTCCAAAAGAGTGAGCTTAGTCCTTTGTCAGGCGGGCATTGTCAACTGCAGCGTGGTCCTGTTGAAAAAAGCAGGTCATTACCACACAGATGAGGGCCTTCAGTCCTGAGGGATGCCCTCTGCAACATCTCCATATAGCCAGCTGCCGTTTGACACCCCTGCGCAAGCTCAAGGTCCATTGTTCCACTGAAGGAAAAAGCACCTCAGATCAGGATGGTGCCCCCTCCCCTGCGCCGGGTAGAAAACATCTCAGGTGGGATGTCCTTATCATGCCAGTAACATTCGAAGGCATCAGGACCGTCAAGGTTACATTTTTTCTCATAAAAGAAAAAAACTTTCTTCCACCTTTCAATGTCCCATGTTTGGTGTGCTTGTGCAAATTCCAAACCTGCAATTTTATGGCGTAGAAGGAGACAAGGCCTTTGTAGAGGTTTTTTTCTTTCTAAAACCCTTCTCCCATCTGCCGGTTGTTGGACTGCACTGATCCCGTGTCTTGACGGACATCCAATCAGCTCCTCCGGCTCAGGGCCTGTGAATTTTTTGGGGGTCTACCACTTAACTTTTTGTTCCATAACCCTCAGGATCTTTGAGGAAGTTTCAAATGACTGTCTTACTGCGTCCGACCTCAGCAGCAACGGCGCGCTGCGAGAGGCCTTGCTTATGCAGCTCAACAATCTCTCCACGTTCAAAGAGAGAAAGCTGTTTTGCCTTTGCCATCAAGAGATCATGACAGTGTGAATACCTGACAAAAATGACAATGAATACACATTTATGCCAAGATTTCGCCATCTAACGTCTGTGGTATTAAAGTCTTCAACTGTTGATCAGCTGATGAACAGCCTATTTCACTTTAATGCTTGTTTGCAAAAAATTGCTTCCTCAAAAATGTTTTTTTGTCTCACTCCCGTTCTCCTTTTTGCATTTTGAAGCTCTACTTAGAAGCTCCTTAAGATCCGGGTCTTAAAATGTGGATGACAGGTGTATAAATGAAACAAGATTCTCTCAGGGTGAGAGTAGTGATGTTCCTCTAGCATAATTCAGCCTTCATACTGTATTGAGCCGACAATAGGTTGTCTTATATTCTTCTTCAAGACTCATTTTTTGACAGACTCATGTAGAAAGTCACTTCCTGCCTGTGCACTGGCCGTCTCCTCATAAGCCACACTGACCTGAATATAAGACAACCCCAAATAAAAGATGACCTTCCTTTCTCAGCCTTTTTTAAGGAAAAAAAGTACCATTTTATATTTGTTCTATACAGATTTTACTGCTGGCTCAACAAGGGAATTTTAGACCGTCTTTGATTAGCAGATTCTGTCAGAATCCCCCCTTTACACCTTAACCATGAGAAGATTAGAAATGAAATGAGAAACATTCCCCCTTGGCTAGTGATGTTGTACGAGAGCGTTGTTCATCGGTTTGCAGATTGACACAAATGTGCATTTTATTGCATTGGATTACACGCCGTGGCACCCGTTTGCCGACACATCTGCTGCATTTGCCGCCGTTGTAAATAAGCTTTAACGCGGTGATGCAGTGTGAAGTGCCCCTTATGAATATTCCCATGGCTGAGTGTCATTAGCTGCAAGTAGCAAGATTAAAGAAGCACCTAAATGGCCATATCATTACCCTATTAACATATGACATATATGTGCATGTGCCTGTCTAATTAGGGCTGATTGATTGGAATCAATGAAAAGGGGAGCCAAAAGGAGGCAGGGTTTTTTGTCAAGGTATGCTGACTTAAAGTGATATCCTCTTATTTCTTATTTGCTTTGGCTTAGCTAGACACGCTAGTTGCCTTTGATAGGTTGAAATCTCCTAAAAAAAGAAGTAGTTGCCTAATTTTGTCACGGATATTACACAGTCGAGCGCATGAATCAGTGCGGCTTGTCATAATTATGTTAACATAAGGGATATTAAATGAGACAGTCCTCGTCGCAAAAAGGTGAGGCGGCGGAGTCGAGTCGGCCCCCGCGTCAATCACGCCCGCTCCGATTCGTATTCAAAGTCGAGCGCATCTGCCCGGATGCATTATTTATGTCAGAAATAAGCAGCTTAACTCGGCTAGCAGCTATTAGCAGGAGACGCACACCTATCTCGCTCTCGCTTTGGAGTGTTTGATTGGGAGGCCAGATCAGGCCCGTCGAGTGTTTTTTGCGGCGTTTGCAACAAAGGCGCGCCCGTGTTTGTACTTGTCATTAGGATGTGTATCTGTCTCTTTTCTTACCCTCCCTCGCGCTCGCTTTCGCTCTCTGCGGGGCCTCCAAACAGCTGAGGTTAGGATGGCGGAGTTACAGCTCTATCCTCCTGTCACGAGCGCTGTTTTAGATCAGACGTCCCCCCCACCGACCCCCCCGCTGAGGCTGACGGACAGCTCTGTGGATACGCCAAAGGAAAACAGCCCTGTTGACTGTACAAAGGCTGTTGTTGATGAAGTGGCGCATGCATAGAGGGCACCACTGTTCAGCCTTCCAACTTCTAAATAGACCTCATTTATAATTGATAGAGCCACATCGCTGTTTTGCAATCTATCACTGACTTTTAGAGGAATTTTTACAGGGTTTTTTTTTAGATTTAGCACTAATCTAACATGCGATAAATTACATTTGTGGCACCCCCTATGGGTTCGGATCAAAATACATGTAATACAGATATCATCAACGTATTCCAT
The DNA here is from genome assembly GCF_027744805.1 of Dunckerocampus dactyliophorus. Classification (NCBI taxonomy): domain Eukaryota; kingdom Metazoa; phylum Chordata; class Actinopteri; order Syngnathiformes; family Syngnathidae; genus Dunckerocampus; species Dunckerocampus dactyliophorus. The sequence continues at coordinate 3,757,188 of NC_072833.1, read as the reverse complement.
TCATCAGACAGTTATTTGCTTTGTCCCGCCTGCGCTCCTGTCAAGACATGATGCTTGATGGCGGCCATGTTTTTCAGCCAAACTTGCCCAAATTCATGAATAGAAAAATATTAATAATTTTAAATACTGTCTTTGAATAGACATGTACCGATATATATTGCTTTAAATGATTGTTTCCCATTGTTGATTGGCTATGAGATTGATCACATGGTTCTGCTACCTTATCGTGAGGTGTTCAAGGTCCGTTCGAATGCTTCCTTGTCCAATTAAAAAATAAATATAGTCAAACCTCGGTTTTGGAACACTTCAGTGTTTGAATGGTTTGGTTATCGCCGAAAACTTTTGCCTCGGTTTTCATACAACATTGCACATGACAAACTACTTCATTTGCCCTGCTTGCCCTTTTCATTGACCGTGACTGCCAAATGACCTGCCATGGGGTCAAAGAAAGTTGCAAGTGCCGTCGTTTTCATAAAGAAGGTGGGAAACATGATTGAATTCAAGAAAGAACGTGTTGCAATGTACAAAGACAGGACTCTTTTACGGACCTTTTATGACTCTGTGGTGGCCTCAGCCATCTTCTATGCTGTGGGCTGCTGGAGAGGGGGCAGCACGGACAGGGACAGGAGCAGGATAAATAGACTGATCAGGCGAGCTAGCTCTGTCCTGGACGGTCCTCTGGACTCCGTGGAGGAAGTGGGGGAGAGAAGGATGTTGGCTAAGCTGACATCCATCATGAACAACACCTCTCACCCGCTACATGACACTGTTGTTTCCCTGAGCAGCTCCTTCAGCACCAGACTGTTACACCCACGGTGTAAGAAGGAGAGGTTCCGCAGGTCCTTCATACCGACCGCTGTCAGGCTCTACAACACCTGCACCACCTGAACCATGTTGTAGACACTATGCTTTCTTTACACTGTTCTCTTTACTTGTCTTGCTGCTGTAACAAGTAAATTTCCCCGCTGTGGGATAAATAAAGTACATACAACAACAACAACAACATACAAGATGGCGTCCCCTCCGCTCCTCCCTGCCTGCACCTCATCGCCTTTGCCAAAATGACTCTTCTCATTTATTCACTTCAGTCATCATCTATGATTATGTTCACATTGTTTTCTGCATGTAAAACTATAATCATTTTCTCTCAACTGTATTTTTATTCATATTTTTCAGACAAATTGGTTGGATTTACATTATTACATATGGAATAGTGTAAATTGCTTCCGTTTTTGTACGTTTGGGTTTTTGTCCGATCTTTTGGACCAAATTAATTGAATTTGAGCAAATATTTTTGCACAAAATGAAAGGTTGTATGACTTGTTGTGGATAGACCAAACAATATAGATGTATTTCATGGTGTAGAGGATGTTTTGTCCACAGATATCTTTTTTTCTTTTTTTTAACAGGATTTAGAAAAATGTCTTGCACCCGTGCATGCGTGCCCACCATTACATCGATACAGGTGGTGCCTCATCATCATCATCATCATACCTAAATACAGCCCTCCATTTACTTGCTGCACCTGGGCGGCCATGGCACGGGCTGCCTTTTTACCCCCTGCTTATTTAGATGCACTCGAGCACACAATGGGGGTGCATTAGCAGCGCCCGCACTCAGCGCCGCTGTAATTTCATTGTGGTTACCACATGCATCCTACTTGACTCTCAATTCACTGTCTGGGATGAGGGCCAAATAATGGGATTTAGCCTGTCGGACGAGAGCGTGTCGCCCCCAGTATTTGCGAGTGCAGTGTCTCATACATATAAATAATTACCCGGTTATGTGTGTGTATGTGTGTTTTGGCACATTCCATGCATATATGCGACTGCGTTTCACCATCCCTGCCAGTTTGGCTGCCGTTGTCAAGTTCAGAACTAATAGCAGTGCTTCCCCACCACCGCAGTGGCTTGAAAGGATGGGATCATTGCAAATGGACTTTAGAGTAAACGGCTTTTTTTACTTGTGGGATAAAAAGATTGAGGGATGCTTAGCAGTAGGGAATCCATCTTCCTGCACGTGTGTTCAAAAGATGCAGTGTGTCGTCTTACATTCTCTTAAGTTGTTAGATGGAAATATCGCAACGGTGTTAAAGAACCCAACCTCTTTGTGAGCAACGTGAGTGCCAATGCCGTTGCTGTCCACAAATGGTATCAGTAATAGTCATCGATCGACTACGTGTCATCGATCCGCCCGTAAAAATGTCATTATTGACATGTAGCTTGCGTCCATTGTTGTGTGTATGTTCCACAGCAGCTGAAGACCTTTCGCGGTCGCATCCACACATGTAAACACCGTGGAACACAAACACAGCAATGTGAGCGCAGCGACACGAAAGTAACGCCAAACGATTGTGAGGTCTGCTTTTTTTCGAGGAGGCATTTTTGTGATGCAAATGTATTATTCTTTTGAACGCATATTGTTTTGAGAAGGCAAACTCTTAACTTAAGTGGCCCCACCAACTAACCCGAACCACGTTCCTCATCACCGGAATACGACCAGAACTCGTATTGGGGGGTAAGTTACCGTTGATGCAGTACACTGCTTATGGGGATGTCACACAACTTCATGTCAAAAAAATCTGGACTATCCCTTTAATAAGATGCATTCAAATTGTGAATGTAGTATTCTACTTCGGTCACTAGGTGTCAGTAATTGTTTGGAGAGACAAGCACCAGACTTGCCATCCGGAACAACAGGCGTATATTGTCGGTACAGGCACAATACTAATAACATGATGATCATAGCAATAATAATAATCATAATAAAAACACGAGCTGCAGTTGCGGCCGTAATCCACTCCAAGCTAAAACTCAACTCTAAACCCCCGACATCACTTCCTGTCCTCCACATGGAACACATTTACTGCGACACACACGAGCGCAAGTTTAAGTCTTAAATGGCTTATTTTGTGTGATTATATGAACTACATTGGGTGATGCGAGTGTAAAGGTGTTATTTCATGTCTAGAGGGCTCTAATCATGTTAAAAATTGTATTTAGAAGATTGTAGACAGGTTATCTATGGCATAACGACAAAAACATTCCATTTATAAAGAAGGAATCCTACTTCACAGTCTGGTGTGGAACCAGTTCACCGCGGTAAATGAGGGATTCCTGTACACTTATTATTAATTACTGTCCTGACCATCACTCACTGTCGTTGTATTCATTTTTTTCAATATGAAAGGCTAAAAAAAAACAAGTCTTCATTTGTTCCCATGAGATAAGCGTTGTGAGCTGCCATCACAATACATTAAGAGACCTTAACGTTCACACATACATACGCTCGCACATGCAAACAACAAAAAAGAAAACAATCAGGAGGAACAAAGTCTATCTTGCATTTAAGGCGCTAATTTATTCCAGTTACCCGGGCGCTTTAATTATTATCACCACCCCCCACTTTTTTTCTGAAACAGGCAGTATATGGCTGGAGCTGTCAAAAACAAGGCACAACAATTTCAAAAACAAACACTGTCTTCTCCCTCTGTTGTGTAAAAGGCCTTTAATCAGGCCCTGGTGTATTTGTCTTATTATGTGATAGGGAAAACATGGCTTCCCAATGTGTTCTGTTGTTGCACGGCCTCGCTAAACAATTCCCGGGGAGGGGAGAATTGATAGGGACTTTCATAATTAAGCAAATTAATGAGTTTGTTCGGCGAGCAACGCAAACGCTTTGTAGGATGCCGGCGCTTTATCTCCTCTGAGGAAAGTTGTTGGCAGGGTTACGCGTGCATGTCTACAAGTGCTGTTTTCAAGCCGATTTAAAGCAAATAATATCGTAATAATATAATATTTTGTTAATGACCTGCAGCGCCATGACAGCAGGCTATTAATGAGCCGCCATTTTGTCCCTTTGCTTGCACTGGGCTTCATTTATTCCTGCAGGTTTGAGATGTGAGGTGCCACAGTGCAGGTCCCTGGGGACAGTAGACTGCATGCTTAATCATCCTTTAATGGCATTTCTGCTATTTTACGCATGCATGTGTGGCATTATGTGCTTCTAAATGGGATTTTGTACAATTGTCTTGGCTGTGTGTTGTCTTTTTCAGTGCATTAGTGTACTGACTACTCTACAGTAGTGTCTATAGGATTGTGTAATGTTTCTGCCAAATCTTTTACTCCCCACTGTCAGCAGCACTCGTGCAGCCCCAGATGACGCTACCGCCACCAAATAGCAATTATTGGTAAATCATATTAATAATACTAAAGCATATTGATTTCTGTAGTATTGTCCCTAGAGAAGTGTCTCAATGCCACCGTACATTGTTGGAATTGATCTTTCCTTTTATGAATCACAGCTCACTGTCGGCAGTACTCGTGCAGCCCCAGATCATGACGTTGCCACCATCAGTTACCGATTATTTGTAAATAATACTAAAGCATATTAATTTCTGTAGTATTGTCCCTTGAGAACAGTCTTAACGCCACCATCCATGTTGGAACCCATCTTTCCTTTTATGACTCACAGCTCTCCACTGTCAGCAGCACTCGTGTAGCCCCAAACCATGATGTTCCCCCAGTGTTCATTTCTATTGACCCTTTAGAAGCGTCTCAATGCCACAGTGCCGTACACGTTGAAATTCTTCTCCTTCCTTCCATAAACCATTTCTCCCCACTGTCGGCAGCACTTGTGCAGCCTCAGACCATGATGTTCTCACCACAAATAATTTAATTTTCAGTAGATAGTAAATCTATACTGCTTTGCAAGCTGTACACTGACTACTCTAAAGTATATACAGTACATTTCTATAGTCTTGTCCATTGTGAAGATATGGTTGCTTACTTTTGTGAGATACTGTACATGAGTGGAAAGAGACACCATGGCCTCTGTCTTTCTCGGTCCGGACCACCCCGCCCCCTCCCTCGGCAATAAATATCCCGTCACGAGGATGGCAATGCTCCTTCATGGGACACTGCATGTTTATTAGAGGCAGGAGAAGTTTAAGAGAAATGCTAACAGTGTTCATTAATGGCCCGCATCCGCGTTTGATGAGCCGTGGCACCTCCTAGCCACCGGGAGTTTTTTAAGGGGTGGGGGGTCGGTATGTGATATGTGATGGCCTTAACGGCCGCCGGTAAACGGACAGTAATTGTGTCCAAATTGTACGGCGAGAAGGCCTTTCAAGGACTGACAGTGACGGAGCAATTATGGCAAGCCAAGCGAGCTACGGCAAATTAGCCCCACCCCACCCCCTCCACCCTCCCTGAGCCTGTTCACCAGCCTGTTGTAAGTAGGGATAAGGAAGGCGGTGGGTGACGTAAGGGGGCGTGTCTGGCACTCAGAGACTTTATCTGCGAAGGTCATCAGTCAGCGTCGGCTGTCGGGGACGGATCACAGACGTTTGGAGCGTGGCTGACTTTGGTAATCACATGCGACTGCAGAGTGGAGTGGGAGATGTCTTCTTTTGTGGCCCCACAATGGCTGCATTATTTATAATTAACTGCAATCACCTCACTCGCATCAGGGGTTTTTGTTTGTGAAAAAATGTACTCTTTAAGGCTCCGCCATTGTTTATTAAGCAACCCTGCAGGATGGAGGAAAGAACAACGTATTGGCTGCATGTGCAAACTTTCCATGGAACAAATGGGTTTTATGAAGATCACAGCAGGCCAGGATCAATAGACGTGGTGATCCGAGATGTCAATCCATACATGCAAACACATTCTAATTGATTTTCTCCTCCTATTGATTCGTCTCCGCTAGCTTGAGAACAATGTTTGTGTTTGATGATGGCAGTCAGACGCTGATTAGTCCTCTCAGCAAATGAGCTTTGCCAACTTTGATTTTTTTAATGACAATAAATATTAAAGTCAGCCACCGAGAGCCGGATCTGAAGGAGTGTGAATTACACAGCGCCGTGTGATAATCAGCTGATGAATTATGTAAACAATTAGGACCGTAAGCCACGCTAAAGTCGTTACACGACGTTCATTTCCACCTGCAAAGCACATACATGAATAAAGAGCGTCTGCGCATGCTTTTGCGTGCTTGCATGCCGGAGTCCAAATATATCAATCTTGTGTCTGCCATTAATGTCACTCTCAGCTCATCATTTCCAAAATTATGCTAAATAATAGATAGCTTTTGGCCATAAATGTTAATGCAGGACTGCATAGAATTTCATCATGCCTTAGTTAACCTCTCAATATTTAGAAAGCCTTCCATGCAGATCCTCTCACAAAAAAATCAAAAAAAAATCTTATGCAGTCTTCTAACTTTTGCAAACTTTCCTTTTAGTCGGGAAACCAAACATGGCCTCCTCTCGGTTCAAAACAGTTGATTATTGATTCACGCCTTAAAAGCGACGTGGGAGCAAATGTGTCTGAAAGAACACGCAAACCAGCTTCTTGACGCACGCCTTTGCCTAAAAAAGTCATGTTAGACCTTTCAAGATCAACATCTTCTCACTGGTCATCCCACAGTCATATTCAGTCACTTCGGCTTGCTGTACTGTACTAGGAAAACCACAACACACTCTAAAAACTACTTCAAAAACAACTAAAAACGTAACATTTTTCTCTAATTTTCATTATGGCATTAATTAATACCCACCTCCTGCACAGATGCCTAACTTTTGGCATGAATATGAAATAAAAATATAACAATGATGATCATTTATAAAAAAAATCTGTGATGTGCACCTTTACCCAGATTTGCACCAAATTCCAACAAACCTATATGTTCATAGGTATAAAATAACACTTAATCCCAAAACACAATGCTATTTCACAATGCATCAAGTAGCATTTGCAATCTTGCAAAGAGACAAAACTTTCCAATGTGTAAATATAGTTGTTAAAATGTAATATTTTACTGAGAAATTAAGTGTTTTAAAAATAAGAATTTAAAAGGAAAAAAAAAATCCAGGGTCTGTACCTTTATCCAGATCTTCACTGAATTCCAACAAAACTCTATGTATTATGTTTAATGGTATAAAACAATATAAATCCAAAATAAGCCTTGGCTAACTCCTCCACAATGTTGTTTTTTCATGTATTTGGTAGCTTTTGCATCATCTTGAAAACAAACATATCATTCTTGCCGTGGTATAAAATCAAAGTTCTGGGGGATCATCCAGGAGTTGCACCTTTATCTCGATCTGTGCCAATTCCAACAAGCTCGTATTGAGCCCTTGTGCAGCCCTGACAAAGTGGGTTTAATATGTAAATAAATTCTGCCAATGTGTGAAAAATGTAGTAACAGAAACGAGATCTGCACCAAATTCCAACAAGTCCCTCCTTGGTCCTTGCCAAGCCCCTCCCCAATGTTTCTTGTGGGTGGGTAAAGGCATTTTTGGCGCAAATGCTAAATGTGGCAAATCAACCAAACTGTCACGTAAACAGCTGTGACTTGACACCCTCCAATGAAGCGTCTCCCTGCCCTTGGTGGTCACTCATACTCGTTATCGTTAGGTGGATTAGGCAATGGAGACCTCACCTATTGATTTGTGTTTAACCCGCTAACGATCCCCTTGAAAACACCTACTTAGAGTTTGCCTCAGGACATAAATGTTGATTTCTCCGGGCCCGGGGAAGGCATCTCGGCAGCGGCATTACATATTAACAGCGTCTCCGGCAATGTTCTTAAAAACATGATGAGTACACTGAAGCTGCCAGATGAATTATTGACACTGTCCTCCTGGCAACCCGATCTTAAAAGTGCTCCCATGCCTTCTCATATGAAGAAAAGTATGTTTTTTTCTGATACTTTAAAGGGCGTATCTTACTTGTCAACATAGTGGATGTGTGGATTAGGGTTGGCTGTTTTAGCAGCAGAGAGATAGTCATGGCTTGTGCAGCGTCTTATAACATATAACAGTAACACAACTCATTAAAAATGTTTTGGGCGTAGAATCAGGGTTAATACTGCCATGATTTTATTTTGAAGCTTATTTTGCACTGAGCCCTGCGATTGACTGGCGACCAGTCCAGGGTGTAGTCCGCCTCTCACCCGAAGTCAGCTGGGATAGGCTCCAGCATACCCGTGTGACGCTAATTGGAAAAGCGGCATAGAAAATGGATGAATGGATGGATGGATGGATTTTGCGCTGAGCAGGAAGTAGCTGTGCGGCTTTTAATGCTGTAGTAGTTGTGTTGCGCGGCAGTGGCTCAGGAGGTCAGGTTGTCCAGAAACTGGAAAGTTGGCGGTTCAGTCCTCGCTCCTTCCACCCAGTCACCGTTGTTGTGTCAGTAAGTGAAATCTGAAATAAGTGAAATCCGCGATGTTTTAAGGCTGTAAAACCCCTCACAATACACTCTATCCACTTTTCTCACAGTTCTCTCTTATTTAAACACTCTCAAAGTTAAAATTCCGTTAGAATTTTAATGATCTACTAGGTCGGACACAAGAAATGATTAAGTGACTCACGCGTATTCACTTGTCTCACCGTGTCTCGTCCTGGCGCCGTTCGGCTGTAGTGTTTTTGTATCCTTCTTAAAGCGTATTGCCCCTGCCGTCGTATTTTCCTGCTCCTTAAACCTTCTTCTATTGTTTATTGGCGGTTAGCAAGCAGCTCACACAGTTAGCTAGTTTGCTAGCGACCATTGACCGCAACAGGAAATGGCACAAAGGAGATTGATTGATTGACAATGGCCTACGGCTAATCAGGACGCAGAACACAACGGGCGGGTTTGCTCTTAGCCAATAAGGACTGTTGTGGCTCTATATTTAGCCGGCTATCGTCTACTGCGGGTTCCTAATATGCTCGTACAGGCACATAAACACATACTGAGACAAGGTGGAGCTGCACACGTCTTCAACTCCCACATGAGCATACAACACCCTCTACTGGTAGCAGCAGTAAATACAATAACAGACACATACAACAGAGCATCATAAATCGCTCTGATACACCACAAGGATGCAGAACCAATGCGTGTTCATACATGTTAAAAGAAGACATGCAAAAAAATCTGCGAAAGGTGAACCGCATTGTAGCAAGGGAACAATGTATCAAATCTAATCCATTATTATGATTGTGTTGTGGCACAGTGCTAAGCAATTATGAGGAACTTAACGATAATACAACACATACTGAAATATATGGAACAAGTTTCAAAGAAATGACTCTTTTAGGACTCACATTTTATGTCAAGAAAAGCGGTCGACTATATATGTTGACGTCGACTTAAGCGTGCACTTGACGGGTTGGCGGAATTACGGGACTGACTTAAGTTCCACTGTATGTAAGAGAAAATGTCTAGGAGGTGTTGTCTTCCAAAGTAATTAGCAGATGGCATCTGGGTTTGGAATATTTGAGTAATGTGTTGTGAAAGCTTTATGCGTATGTTCTTTACTGCGCAGCCTTTGGTCCCATGACAAAAATGCCAGTGTGAACACAAAGCAAACCACGCCAAAGTGCACACCTCTCTGCTCCTTTCACTCCCGAGTGGTACCGCTTTGTTTATTAGCAGTGCTCCTCTTGTTTATTCATAAGCCATTGTTTTCAAAGCAGCTCTATTTTGAGGGCTGCCATATTTGTCAGCTGAGTGTCACCTCCAGAGACTCCCATCCTGACAAGGACATTTTTTTTCCACCCTCCCGCCATCCTCTCTAACTAAATACGCACGCCAACTCTCTCTCTCTCTTTTTTTTTATAATCTTTCAACTTTCCTGACACCTCGGCCAATGGGAGTTGGGCGCGTGTGCCCGGCGGGTTGTCAGGAGAGACAGCCAATAAGCAATCAAAGTGGCGACTGAGACAAAGAAGCCCTGCCTCTTCCTGAGGTGCTGTACAGGCCAACGCAGAGGACTTGCATGTATAATTAAGTAAGAGACAGAGGAAGCCGGGGCCACTTAATCTTCCCTCTAATGGTGATCCCAGCTCCATCACCGGGAGCCCTCTTGAGGGGGGCCGTACCCCAAAGACCCACTCTCCAGGTCAGCGCCGTCCCCCAGTTGTCATTGGCAAATCCTTTTTTATCGGCCCGGAAGAGCTATTTCCCCCGGACGGCTGGCATTGATCCATTCATCATGGCTTTGTTCCTTTAAGAAGCGCCAGGGCACGCTGCGGGTCCGCCGGATAAGCTATTTATCATCTCGGGGTGGAGAAAAATAGCAGAGAAATGAAGAGATGCATATTTCACGCACAATAGCCTGACACATTTTCAAGTTTGTATTGTTACCATGACTCTCAGTCATCATGGTAATGCTTGAGTTTATGTGTTATGTTTAAACATGTCACATGTTTACACGTGCACAATTCAACATGTCAGAAAAGAGTTGGAAGAAGCAGAGTTTATTTAATCCTACCCCTTCTCCATGTCTCGGAAATTACTGTTAACTAACTGTGTTTAACATGTCCACACATTAGCATTTTCTAATAAGGACAGAAGAAGAAAAAGAAAGTGTGATAGTCGAGTTAATTGGGTCTTCAGACAGCTTATTCACAGGGTATGGAACAGTATGGAATTTCAGTTTATACATTTCCAGGCCTGGAAAAGTATGGAAAATATTGTTGTTGTTTATGTTTCAAAGACTGTTACCTATTTTCTAAAAGACAAATTTGCTAATAACAAAAAAAGGTGAATGGCAAGGCCTCTGCCCTTATCCTCCACCCCTTTGTATGAGCTACAGTACCGAGCTATAATCTCCTGGAAATTATATGGTGACATAATGGCATACATATTCAGAATAATGAAAACAAACCATTAATTCCATCATTTATTGACATGATACTAGGGCTGCAACTAACAATTATTTTCTTAGTTGATTTATCTGAAGCTTGTTGTTTCAATTAATCAAGCTATCGGTTAGGCCCTAGAGACGGAACAAATCAACATGGACCAAACACAAGCAGTTAGTGGTTTGGTCCGCAATATATCAGAAAAGAGGCAAAAATGTCCATCATTGTTTCCCAAAGTCAAAGCTGATGTGTGTCATACTACATCTGCTGTCATGGATGATTGAGGACATTTGAATCTGTTCTCATTTGAGAGGCTGGAATCAGAGAATATTTACATTTTTATATAAAAATTATTAACTGAATACCAATATAGTTGTCAATTAATTAGATAATTGATTAATCATGTTGATTAATCAATCGATCCATCCATCCATTTTCCTCCGCTTATCCAGGTCCGGGTCGCAGGGGCAGCAGTCTCAGGAGGGAAGCCCAGACTTCCTGATCCCCCGCCACCTCTTCCTTTTCCACTTGGAGGACACCAAGGTGTTCCCAGGCCAGCTGTGAGACACATTCCCTCCAGCGTGTCTTAGGTATGCCCCGGGGCCTTCTCCCAGCTGAGCATGCCGGGAACACCTCACCAGGGAGGCGTCCGGCAGGCATCCGGACTAGATGCTCGAGCAACCTTAACTGGCTCTTCTCGATGTGAAGGAGCAGTGGCTCTAGTCTGAGCCCCTCCCAGATGACTGAGCCCAAACCTTTAGGGTGAGTCCAGCCACCCTACGGAGGAAACTCATTTCAGCCGCTTGTATCCGTGATCTCGTTAATTCGGTCATGACCTACAGATCATGACCATAAGTTAGGGTGGGAACATAGATCGACCGACCCACTCGTGAACAAGAGATTCTTGTACTCCTCCACCTGGGGTAGGACCTCATTCCCAACCTGGAGGGTGCAATCCACCCTTTCCAACTGAGAATCATGGCCTTAGATTTGGAGGTGCTGAGTCTCATCCCAGAAGCTTCACACTCAGCTGCACACCGCGCTAGTAAAGGCTGAGAGTCACTGCCCGATGAGGCCATCAGGACCTGAGTCCCCGAACTGGATTCCCTTGATGCCTTGACTGCGCCTACAAATTCTGTCCATGAAAATCATGAACAGAATCTGTGATAAAGGGCAGCCTTGGCGGAGGCCAACGTCACTGGAAACAGGCTTGAGTTACTGCTAGCAATGCAAACTAGGCTTTTTGCTCCAGTTGTACAAGGACCGAATAGCACGTAGTAGCGAGTAACTAATCCCGTACTCCCGGAGCACCCTCACAGGACACCGTGAGGGACACGTTTGAATGCCCTTTCCAAGTCTACAAAGCACATCGAAACTGGTTGAGCAAACTCCCATGTACCCTCCAGTACCCTTGCAAGGGTGTAGAGCTGGTCCAGTGTTCCATGATCGGGATGGAAACCACATTGCACCTCCCGTAGCCGAGGTTCGAGGTCGTACCCTTCCGCGTTCATGTCCTCGGACTTTGCTTTCTTAATGGAAGGTATGTCAGTGGGATTAAGAAGGGCCTCAAAGTACTCCTTCCACCGTCCGACTATATTCTTAGTCGAGGTCAGTAGGCTTCCGTCCCCACTGTATGCAGTGTGGACCGAGCCCTGCTCCCCCATTCTGAGGTGTCAGATGGTTTGCCACTACCTCTTCGAGGCCGACCGAAAGTTGTATTCCATGGCCTCGACGAACTCCTCCGACACCGCGTGCCGCTTGGCCTGCCGGTACCTGTCAGCTGCTTCTCCGATAGGACTCCTTCTTCAGCTTGGCGGCAGCCCTGACCTCTGGTGCCACATGGGTAATGCCACTCTTCTTCCGCAACGGAGCGCCGCAGCCATCTTGTTTACGTATGTGTTCCACGGCGGAAGACGATGCGAGTAAGATGCGAGACCAAGTGGGGGCTAAGTCGCTATTGCTGGACTACACTGCTGATGGGGATGTCATCCAACTTCATGCCAAAAAAATCAGCACGATCCCTTCAACAAAGGGTTTAAAACTCAGTGGGGAAGGACAAAGAAGCCAAAAACTTACCACTTCCACACGGAATTCGAGGAGAACTTTTCACTCTATCATGACTCCATACAATGTGACGGTTATCTAATACATATACCTTTGTCATTCAATGTCTTTTGACTGATAATACGCCATAGTCGAACATAAAACAGTGATCATTTATTAATTAATACATTTTTGAAAAAACACGATTGATCGAGGGAGCAATAATTGAACCACCACTGGGTGGGACAACTGTGTAGTTAGTGAGTTTATTTGTCCATGCTCAAGCTGTCCCATCGTTTTACTCAGCCTCCTGAAGAAGGATTGTGTGTGCTTCAATTGAAGGCAGGTTTAGTTTGTCATGGTTTGCATCAGCATAGGGTGACAATTCAACTTCTTCCCCACCTCAGTGCCCTCTTTGGTGGGAGTTCAGCAAGTATCCACCTGCATTTATTTATGAGTGCCTCTCATCTTGCTGTTTTATTACAGCACAGAAGCACACACAAGATGCTGATTTGCTCCCCGCAGACACAGCAAACCAAAGTTTAATTCCCATGTCTCCTTTTTGACACCACTAAATGCAGCATAATAGGCCCTATTACAGGCTACCTGCATCATGCCTAATTCATCGCGGGCTGCTATATTTCCGCATCTCCTTATTCAGAAGCCTCCTCGTGATTCAAAGCAGTTAACACAGGGGACCCCCCCAAGTACACCAGGGTCGCTTATGTAGACACTAGTGACCCCCCGCTAGCTGGGGACAGAGGTGAGGATTTGGAAGTCCAAATGGAGCGTCTGGTGGTTATCTGTCTAATACAGACTTTTATATGGTCCCCGTGCTGACGCTAATGGGATGTTACATTGCTTTAAAATGATTTCATGGCTCCCAGGTTGGGGCCCCTAATGGCCCTCTTTATACGCCAATGTGTATTATGAATGGCAATGACAGTATTGTGAAGTGTCTCCTATCGCATACTTTATCAGATGGGCTTTCGGTGAGGTGGCACTAAGCGTCTATATGCGTTGAGCGGCCATGTTTTTTCTTCTTACATTCCACCAGCCCAATGTATAGGTACCGATTGGTGCAGACCACTTGTTTGTGGTTACTTTAACAATGGACACATTTGCAAGGGATACCAAACTGATGCAGTGCAGTACATCATTGCAAAATAAATGAATGAATCAAAGAAAGCATAATATTAAGGACAAAATAGTCCAATAATAAAAAAAAATACAAGTAATTCAATATTGGAAAATAATCAAATAATTTTAAAAAGCAATAAAATGACAAAATAATCAAAGTATAAATAATAAAACAATTACAAATTCATCAAATATTAAAATTCCACAAATGATCATCCATCAATCCATCCATTTTCTATGCCGCTTATCCGCATTATGTTCGTGGGGGTATGCTGGAGCCTATCCCAGCTGACTTCGGCGAAAGGCGGGGTACACCCCGGACCAATCGCAGACAAATAATCAAATACGGAAAAAATCTAATAAATGAAGATAAATAAGTAATTAAATCTAGTAACCACACCAATTTTTTATGTTATCGGTATGACATCATAATTCCCTCATGTCACTTGATAATTACCGTGCACCGCGATGTTAAATATATACAGTACATAAAGGTTCTTCTTCATGCTTGGTACAAAATTTAAAAATCCATCAAAAATATCAAAGTGGCCCCCCGCATCCTTTGATTCCCAGTATGCGGCCCTCAGTTGAAATGTTTGGATACCCCGATCTGAAAGCTGGAGATATGTCACAACACTGCATGATATGCTGCATGTCACGAAGCAAAATACCATGTCCTCATGGACGTTTGTCGATTAAACATATCAATCACTGACACGGTTACACAAATTATTATTGCTTCACTTCTTCCCTTGCAGACTTGTTGGACTCTTTATCATAAAAGGGGGTGGCTTGTGGTTTCCCTCATGGATGATTCCTTCAGATGGCCTGGATGGCTCCTGAGACTCACCTTTCTGTAGCTTTGTGTGCGTGCGTGTGTGTGTGTGTGTGTGTGTGTGTGTGTGTGTGTGTGTGTGTGTGTGTGTGTGTGAGGGAGAGAGTGGGAGCAAAGGAGAGCCTATGGAGGACTGACAGCTCTGGCAGTCATTACACGCTGGATTGAATGCTAGATTAGTCCAAAGTGGCTCAGGGTCAAGCGTCTGCCTGCTCCCTGTTGGCACTCGATGACTTTAATACCCGCTACTGTATTAGTCAATTACCTCAAAGGCTAGGCTGCCCTCTCGTTAGCGCCACGCTGCACTTTTCTTCTTTATCTTCTCAGCTATCAAGTCTTTTTTTTTTTTTATACCGTAGCCCGTCTATCGCTGCATAGGTGATGCTGCGTTGCCATGACGATGGCAATGCATTCTATTCAGGCATCTTCCGCAAGCAAATTTGCATTGAAACCTTCTAATTAATCACTTAAATCTCCACATTTTATTATCATCAAAAGATCTCATGAGGGCTGAAGTCGTCCCTCACCGGCCTCTCCAAAGTGTCCATCACGTCATTTTTGCTCCTCCCATTAGCTCTGATGTTAAATGGCTGTGGTGCGATTGTGTCATGGAGGGTCCCCTTTTCTCTCGGGTGACTGATGTGACCTTTCGACGCACACCACTGACAATTACTGCCACAGAGAACCTGAATTATTAGCTTTCTCTGGTGACGGTAGGTGGCTGGGAGTTCATGGTAAAACGCTGTAATTACTTAGCTAAATTGCCGTAATATACTGCACATATATTTATATAGATTTTTGCCTTTATTTTTCTGCTTTGTGGGTGATATAAAAGTTTTGGAGTAACCTAGTCAATTTTGAAAGGTGACTGGGGTAATAAAACAAATATATTTTATCAAAAATGATGTATTTATATCTAATTTTGTATGTACATATTATATTTTTTAATATTATTTTTAAAAATATTATTTTTCTTGTAGTTTAATATAATAGCATTAATATTAAGGCAGTATATCATGTAGTGTCATAACATTTATTATTTTTGTATGATTTTTTTGTTAAAAAATAGATTATACTTATATAATAATGCTGTAATAATATAAAAGAGCCACATTTAAAGTAATGTAATAATACAATATAAAATAGTTTTTTTTATATAAAATGCATTTTGAACAGATAAATTGTTCAAAAAAATGATAAAATATGATAAATCTGTAGCTACAAATATGGTACAACACTGCATGATATGGTTTAGCAGAGTGAAAATATCACATCCTCATGGACACTTGATTAAACGTATTGATCTCAATGGTTACACAAATTATTATTGCTTCTTTGCAGACTTGCGGCAGTCTTAGGGGGAGTGAAGCTCTGCAGGTGCAGTTTAAAAGGTCCATGTCCCTACAAGCAGTACAGGTCCTATTTTTAGGGGGTTTCCAGTATCTAAAGTGTAGCATCCCTCCCATCCTTTCCAAGGTAAGCTAAGTGCAATTATTCTTCTGCTTAGCCGCTTGTATCGCGGCCTGTCAGATCCCCCGGTTTGATTTCTGTATCGTTGCCTCTTTAGTGTCGTTAATTAAGCGGCTTTCAAGGGTGGGGGATGAATGAGGGATGAGCGAGGGGTCTTCTCAGGTCACATGTTTTTCGGCGTGTGTGACGTGTGGAGGTTTAAAAGGAGAAAAAAAAAAGAGCGACACCCCACTTTTCCCCCCTTATGAAGAAATACACAGCAAAGTAAATACTCATTAAGAGACACTTCACGCAAAGATCCTGCCCTGCTTTCATACATGTTGGCTTAATGTTAAAAAGGTGTGCTAATTAGACGTTTATACAAGAGAATAGTGTTTTGAGTATAATTAATGCTGCTCAATAGTAAACTAAAGCTCATGTATCAACAGTGATAAATGCAGATGACTACAGGGTACCCCACTGGGCAGCCAAATGCCACGAATATATCAAAATCCAAACATGAGATAACAATTTTTTTGCCTATTCTGGGTTTGCTGTATGTCGATCAGCATTAATAGTACAGTCCAGTACGTGATGTACACGGACATACGTCGGTAATAAGCTCGATGGAGTGGCGTTTGTCATCCTTAAGGTCGGGGCCGTCCAACTGTAAAGTAGGACAATTTGCACGCACCATAACGGACATTTACTCCGAGCTCTTTCTTTGAATTGTCCATGAGCCGAGCCATTGTTCTACCAGATCAGGGCCCGGCACGAATGTGCCTCAAACTGCTTCATTGTCGCAAGGCTCCTTCATTATTTCCAATAAAGAATGTGTTATTGGCATTTACATAATGCTGAGGGAATCTCAAAAGACTTTTCTATAAATAGTCTTATTCAAATCAGGCTTCAAATGATGGAAGACGTCGTAATCTGTCTTTGTCTCTCTGCACTCTCAATATGAACAGTATTCATATCGTCTTACTGTATGTTTGGCATGTGGTTGGATCAGAATCTTGTTGGACTTTCAAACTCATATTTACCACACGGGATGACAACTGTACATATTCTAAAAGTCGCTCCCCGTTTGGACGGCGCATTGTCAGGCGACCTCACTTGCCCAAAACACCATGACGTCTTCCGACTGAGCTGTGACAAAGAGGATATAAACTGCGTAAAGACGCCACAAGGGTTCCCATAGATGTACTGCAAGGAGACCACCGAACTGTAGTGATCAGCACGAGCCCATTTGTTGAAAACCTCCAGGTGTGTTTAACGACTGTATTTACACTCCTGGGCTGGCATTTAACTCTTATTTTTTGAATGATTGTCACTCAGCTTCCTGTTGGGTCTTGTATGTCTATGCATCGCTTGGTTACTCTCGCATTTGGGGACATCATCTGCAGCGTTTTGGTGCATTGGTGCAGTCGGCATTCACGCTTGCCTCACTCAGGACATGTGATGGGAAACTCGATTCCTTCTAGTGACTCAACTTCTTATGAGTGACTCACCAAAGTCCCTCGTCACAAAGTGTATGCACAAAAAATCAACAAACTGCACTCATGCGTCAGTGAAACTCGAGTCTTTGTCAAGTACCCGTGAGGCAGTGAAACTCCACTTTTATTCGAGCCATTGAAACTCCAGTCTTCATCGAGCGCCAGTGAGTCAGTGCAACTCGAGTCTTCGTCGAGCACCGGTGAGTCTGTGAAACTTGCGGGCTGAATGAGTCAGTTGTGCATTTTGTCAGGCCTCTGATACAGCTCGGGCAAGAAAGGGAAAATAGAGTTGATTTGAGTCAAGGACCAGATCTGTTGCTTTTTCCACAGGGATAATACGTTCATACAAATGCACTTAGACTATCCATCCATCCATCCATCCATTTTCTATGTCGCTTCTCCTCATTAGGGGCGCGGGGGTATGCTGGAGCCTATCCCAGCTAACTTTGTGCAACAGGCGGGTACACCCTGGACTGGTCGCCAGCCAGGCACTTAGACTAACTTTTGCAAAATGAATGTTAACTGGTTTCCTTTTTCAGTTTAGCGTGCAGTAGCAATGGTGAGTAAGTGAACCATTTAACGGAGACTAATACCCGTGAGTTCAGATCCTGCAGAACATATGTGAGTTTTGAACAACTCCTTCATGACTCGCACATCTCAGGACTAGAGTCCCCTGGCAGGCGGACTGAGATCCGTCTCTCAAGTGCTCAGTCCTCCTGTTTGGTCAAATAGACAAGAGTCCATTTTAACCGGACCAAAAATGACAAATAAATGAATAACTAACATGGAGAAGTGGTGGGATTAAATAAGATCTGCTTCTTCCTGCTCCTTTTCAGATATGTTGACCTGTATAAACATGCCGTGTACTTTAATGTTAGTTTTGTTAAGCATGTTTGAAATAAACTTGAAAAACTGGTTTATGTTCTTCGTTTCCAGTTCCGGATGCAAACGTTTTAGGACTCATTGCCCAAAGTGGCGACCCTAGTTTCATTATATTATCATTGTCCTCCCAAATGGGCAATAAAACATATTAAAAAAGAAGCCAGTGTGATTGCAATGTTGCTATGAGGTGGCCCACTAGCGCCTGTGTCCCAGCACTACTCAGTATTCACTCATATTTATGTGCTTCCCAAAATTATTCCACAACTCCGCCGGGTTCCTCTCGCCACGGCCGGGACCTTCTACTGCTGCTGGGTGCTTCAGTCTCTCACCTCTCATTTCTCCAAGTATTAATAATACAAAGGCATCCATATCATGTAGGAGCTGTGCTTGTCTTTAAACAGGTTGGGATGCAGTCAAGGTCGACAGAAGGCTGCACACTGTCAGGCAATGAAGCCATTATTTCTTCTCTTCTCCTTTGAATATGCAATGAGCGACCTGTCTGTATGTAACCTTTTTAAAGCAACAGCGGTATCATCTGCATTCTTTGTTGTGTTAAGAAGCGCTAAATGACCACTCGGGGATGGCTACACTTGGACTTTTTAACCCTCCGCGTTCGTAATCGTCAGTAATAGGTTTCAAGATGTCTTCTTTACTCTTTGGTAAAGAGGATGCAGCAGCAATTACAGCCCAGAGCAGGTGTCCATTCAGTGAGCCAGGGTGACAAAGGCCAACTGCAAGCAGCATCTGCTCCCAAAAAATGTTTCTATTCATTCCCAGACAGAAGTAGCGGAAGAAAGATGAGGCAAAGCAAAAGCCTGTCATTATTGATTGCTGAAAATATCATGCATCATAAGATAGTTCCAGCACCTTCATCCGCTGACTGTCACACCCCAGAAAGGGCACATTTGTTGTAGCGCCGCTGTTGTGTCAAGATCTGAATAGACCCCCTTTCATTCGTCTTGGTTGGGCTTTGTGGCCTCGTATTAATGAATGGCGCTAACCGCTTGTATTGTTCTTCGTCGAGTGGAGATAACTACCAGGAAGATGAATATGTGGGAGCAGCCGTGTTTCTGTTGCAGGGTTATTCAACTGGCGGGATGTGAGCCAAATCTGGCCCGTGAATGACATCAGATCGGCCCACGAGTTCAGTCCAAAACTTTGAAGAACTTCTAAGAACAGCAGAGCCTTTTATTGAAGCAAGGAAATATATATCGCAGGGATAAACAGTACAGTGGATCACCGCAAATGTCTGATTCAGCAAATGCACTGATTTTTGGTCCAAAAAAAACATTTTTTTCCTCAGGGAATAGGCTGTGTTTCTCCACAAAAGACACATCTCATTCACCCTAAGTTGGTAATCATTTACGAAGGGTGTCGCAAGATCTCATGTCACAAGATCTCGCGGGATTAAAGCGTGACAAGATTTGTTGTTCATGGGCACTGGGCCGGGGCCGATAATAAATGAATTCATTAATCACACAATAAATGAAAATGAAGTTGTTCATTGTGTGGGCCAATATACAGTTTATTGCCGTTTGCATGCGTGTCTGTTTTCCTCGCCTCTCACATCCAAACAGGCAGGAAGAGGAATCAGCACCTTGGTGCGTTTGTTCCATAGAACAACGGCATGAACGGAGTGAGCCCTTTTGTCAGTCACACAGTCTCTTTGTCTCAGTGGGCAGAGGCGGGGCCACTAGCATACACACAGAAGACTGCAGAAGAGTAGTAGAAATGAAATGAGTAGATTGCAATACATTGTCATATATTTTTTATATTTTTTCAATGTATTTTTCTGAAAAGTAATATTAAAATCATCTCATCTCGTAGACCCAATCGTGTCTCGTGACACCCCAATAATTTGTTGGAAACCGGGTTAGCGTGTTTTTCAGTGTTTTTCAAATTTATGGCAACACTTTGCCTCGGTTTGCTTGCCTTTTCCAACTGGCGTATTATTGATGTACATGTATTAAAAATGAATACACTGCGTGTGTCCAACTGTGTTCGTAATGTATTTTTATCACAAAACGTCCTCGTTAGCAGTTTGCTCATACATGAAAACAGGAATCGGGAGTCAGCTCCGTTGCCCGTCTATGATGTCATCAGTGGTTGACTGTATAGTTCTTTGCTAACTAACGCAGTTACGCTACAAGTTAACACAAAACACGGTTGTATAGTTTTACATGCATACAACATTTCTAAATGCGTATAAGTGGGGAATAAAAGGCCTTCATTGAAGATGTGATTATTGCCAAAGATGGCGGTGGGGCAGTGAGGCAACACGGACACCACCTTTGTGACTTAATTACTTCAGTTGTGAGCCATTTATTGAAGTAAAGATGTGACGGCGTGACTGAATGTGCTTGCAATGACGTTATGTATAAAATAAGAACAAGAGTGAAATCTCGACTGTTTTAATAAATGCGATGGTGTGTGATGCTTGGATGGAGGACACCATCCCCACTTGGGTGCGGGGTCAGAGATCACGGCCATGTAAACAACAGCTCCTGATTAGTGTTACATTACTGTTCAATTTTTTATTTGATCCTGATTGGAAAAATCTACCACGGTATGAAACATAGATGGAGTGCGGGGGGAGGAGGCGGGCATTGATTTCCAAGCTACTTAGGGTCTGTTTGTATGTACAGACACACTGAGGTGTACGCGTACGTAAACGCGAGGTCATCGCGTGCCACAGTGTCTACCTTGTACAAATCGTCCACTCTGAAACGTGATGACGGCTGTTAGCGTTTCAACACGACGATGGCGTCCACCTTCCTCATAAGCGTTTATTTTAATATGATTGGCGCATGGCCGGGACGGATCATCCGCTTATAAAACTACAGGTGTCTGTTTCTTCTCTGTCTCGACCAAATTGATCATAAATAATTATGTTCATGTTCGCTCTGGGCCGTGGATATAGCTTGTTTAGTTTCAAACACACCCTAATCAATAGCGGCCTTTCATCTAAAATTTATGAGAGCGCTCCAGCTTTCATTTATTTATCCATTTATTTATTTCATTCTCTTACAGTCCGTGTACGTACGTGTGTGTGTGTGGGTTTTGTTGTTCCGCCGTGTCTCGCCATGTGCCGGGATTATGGATCGACGACAAGGAGATGATTGACAGCCGCGTTCCGTTTGGAGGTGATTAGTTAGGTGCAAAAGAAAAACAGACATGATGGACATTTCTACACCCTTCCACCTCCTCCGTTTGAGTCCTAATTTCTGCTGAGGGGTAATTGTGATACATGATGATGTGCAGTCACGCGGTCCACTGTGCTCCATCTTATTGTCTCAGCATCACACACACACACTAACACACACTAATGGTGCCTTATTCCTCCAATATGTCTTCAAACAACAAGATTTTTAACGGGATAGTCCTACACGCCGAAAAGGAGTAGAAAGAAGCACGGCTTATTTACCCCTGCTTTACACCAAATATTCAAGTGGAAGCTTGAATTTGAATGCATTTTTTAGTAAAGGATGCATGAATCATACTAAAAAAATCAAGCACAGGCAGCAAGTGGGCGTAAACGAAGGCGTACATTTCGCTGTACTCTCCTCTCCTTGTTGTAATTGTATCCCATTTTGTATATTGTGACTCTTCTGCGCGACATTTGGCTGACTACTGAAATAGCTCTAAGTTTAAGCTTGTTTGCCCTTTGTGTACGCCGGGTGCGAACACACTGATTAACCCTCAAAGGGGGCGACAATAAAACACCATCCTTCCTGCGCTGACTTGTTACACGTTGCCATATGAAAATGAGACGCCGAATCGTGTCGGGGGCTTTAAATTAGCGCTCCATATTTTAGTGCTATTTCCACACAGCGGTGCTTTGCAAAGGGAAAAGCCTCTGCAGACATCTTCTTGTGCTTTTGCATAAACAGGATGCCTTTGTATTGGGGCTGAGTTACTCTGGAAAGTACCTGTATGTACGGCATATGCATGTCCTAATAGTTTTCTTGATCAGCTTAGCGTGTTCGTGTTCAGAAAGCTAAGGACCAGGGGCCTCACCTATAAAGCTTGCGTACGCACAAAATTGGGCCAAAAGTCGCTTACGCCGTTTTTTGGCGTGAGAATGTGCGCACCTCTACGCCACCTTTGTGGCTTTGTAGCATTTTCCAGTAATTCCACCTCCATGAAAGCCCACTTCTTCATCCTCGTCCACTTCCCACCAGCCGTGAATCCGATGCAATCAAGGCTCTTTAAAAATGGCCGCCACATCCATGAGTCACTTTGCATTGACCTTCTATGGTGAAGTGGAGGCGTGGAAAGGGCGTGACTGACGCACACATCTCCTCAAGGTGGAATCTATGAACCACAAATTATGAGAATGTGTGCGTACGCCACTTTTTATAGGTCTAAGTATTTTTGTCTGTACACACATTTTGGTTTTCTGACTTTTAGTCAGTTTTCCACGGACATTTTTATAGATGAGGCACCAGAGGTGTAGGATGTCTCCCTTCACTGTTATTCTTATTTTATATATACAGTGGGACCTTGGTTAGCGTCATTAATTAAGAACGTCTGACTTTAACCGAAACGGATGTTAACCGAATCAATTTTTTCCCATAAGAAATAATGTAAATCCAATGAATCCATTCCAGAAAGCCCAAAATGTTAACACAAAACCTGTTTTTATAGTTTTACAATGATAGTTTGACATGCATAAAACAATTCAAAATACATCCAACTAATAAATAAAATGAACATTTAAGGTTACTCTTACCTTCGTTAAAGTGATTCTTAGCGTGACTGTCCCCAAAGACACAAAGTGGCAGCGAGATCAACCACCACCACCTTCCTGTTCTGACATGAGATGTTCCTTGAATTCAGTAGTGTTTCTCACCTCAATGCTGTAACACAAAATGGACCTACAAGATGTTTACGACAAGACGTGCGCTATTTGGAGAATGCACGCAAATGAAGGCAAAATGTGGTGTAAACTTTTTACGTTAACCAAAAAACACGCTCACCGAGGTTCCGCTGTGATGTCAGTGCAAGGCTCTGTCATGCCTTCATATTTTTACTTCAACAAGTGGCTAATATAGTCAGTAATTTAAAAAAACAAGCAGCAAAATTTAATCTGGTCAAAGATCCTCGATATGAGAGAATCTCTGCTGTTTATTAGGAGCTACTGCCAAAACCACTATAGTCAACAATCATCTATATATCGTATTTTTAGAAGTATCAGTCCCGTCAGTCAAAAATGAGTCACGAAGTGGAAACATTTCAGTCACACTCGACTATACAGGTAAGTTGCATTCATTCATTCATTCATTCATTCATTCTTTTTCTATGCTGCTTAATCCTATATTGCATTTATTTAGAAAAATTATTTCACAAAATTCAAGAACTTAATCTGGAAAGGCAAGTTGTTCAACCGTAACACATTAACAGTTATTCGACTACACAATAGTATCAAGAACAATACCTGGGAGGCTGAATAGGCTAAGATAACACAACAACAAGCCAGGGAGTCCAACCAAGCTCCCAATCTCATTCCATATCCCTGTTGTTGTCTCAAGTCTAGAGCAGCCTCTAATAATAATGTTCATGTCAGTCAGCATGAATTAACAGTTAAAGACATGTTAAGTTATGTTGTGATATGTAAGTCATGCGACCAGCCAAGCTAGGAAAAAAGTGTGATTTATAGTTCGGGAAATGCAGTAACAGCGCTCTGCTGTTTTTGGGAATCTGCTTCATGAACATGTGTTGGTCCCACGCCGGTCTGATGTCATTCCTGGGCCACATTTGGCCCGCGACTCACCTGATCTCGTGAAAGTTTACTCAAAGTAATCTCCATCACCTTGCAGCAGATTTATTTAAACCGTTTGTGCTGATTCTTTCCTTCACCCTCCTTAAAAACCTCGCTGGAAATAATCTGGCTTCCTGTAGACTAAACATAAAATGGGGGGGAAAAAAGGCTGTGCCGTGTGTTTTATAGTAATCTGGCAAAGAAAAGAAGTGGAATCAGCGACTTTTTCAGATAAAAGTAACACAGCTCGCCGGATAAAAAAAAAATCATATATCCTCCCCTCCCTCTCTCTCGTCTTTGCATATGTTGAGCAAGTTGATTAACGGCCGGGCCAAGCAAAAGATAATTATTTTATTGAGCACAGGGACGAGGCGGGATCCCACCTCCCGGGATTTGGCTTTGGCTGCAAAATAGTGTGATAGCCACCTCCACCACCCCACCCCCCTCGGTGGCCGTCCCACGCGGCGACGGCAAGATGAGCCCCAGGTATGGGTGGTCTCATCTCCCATCTATCAATAAGCAGCTTAATAGACGTACTGGAAATGGGAGGGAATACAATGCTGTTGAAATTTGATTTTTTTTTTTATTCTTCTTCTTTTAAGCCCCCACAGGTCAATCTGCTCAACCCCCCCTCCACTCCTACTCTTTTGGCGCCCCCTATTATCATTCCCCCGCCTCCTCTTTCCCCAACCTTCTACTGACTGCTTTTCTTCTCTGCTTTAAGTTTTTTTTCTGACTTTGTCGTAGTAACTACATTTTCTATAAGATGTATTTGTCTTGCACGTATTTAAATAATAAAAGTGCGCTTTAGCTCGCTGCACCTCAGTGAGTATCTCATGCTAACACAAGTTTAACACTTCTTCATCGGCTGTAAAATATAAAACACGTAACAAAAAATATTTTAACTCACAAATAAATTTGAGCAATGTATACTTTAACAGACATTATAAGGCATTCAAATTCAAATAAAATGTAATAATGAAGTGATTTAATGATGAATTTTGTTATTGTGTTAGCTACATAAACGGGGCAAAATATTAGGAACACCCTTATGGATGATGGTGATTGAAATTTTTATGTTATTACTATTATCAGTAGTAATAGTAGCAGTGGTAGTACTATTAGTAGTAGTAGTAGTAGTATTGTACCAATTTACTTACACTTATGGATGCAGCTATTGTGATGTCCTACGATTGTGCATGTGTACTGAATGTAATTGTGCCCAGTGTTGATTATGCAAGCTACCGAACGTTGATTGTGTCCAATGTCGATTCTGCACGTGCACCGAATGCCGGTTGTACCTAATGTTGATTGTGCATGTGTAAAATGTACGCTGTACATGTGCAGTACCACGTAAGGATGTGACATCAGTGCAAGAGGGTGGTGCCCTGCATGTTTGTCTACGAAAGAGTAAACTTCAACTGTCCATCTGGCCTTAAAAGTTGCAGCGAGGTGAACACAAGTTAGCATATGATTGTATGTCGTTACTGGAAGTACACATGCGAGCAGTATGGATTATGAGAGGGAAGATGGACGCAGTGCCATAACAAGAAAGCGTGGTTGTAGATGACCAGGCTAAAGGCTGGACTTTGATGCGTCTTCCCTTGTCATTTATTAGCGGTGACTCCATATTTAGTATTTAGGGCTTCGTCCCGGATTGTGCGGTGTCGCGAATGCTGAATCGCGACCATGCTGGGATCCACTGTGCACACCTTGCATGCCTGCAGCCATGCCTTCCTCCTGTACATCCTTGTGACACCGCAGTCAACACGCCACGAAGCGCTTTCTCTGAAAGGGAGGGGTCAAGAGAAAGAACACCTTTATTGCAATGCAGCACAACAAATTGGCTCCATCCTGTCGGCCTCTCCAAATGCTGAGGTTAGGCTTTAATTGTGGCACCGAGCTGAGGAAAGCAGCGGCGCTCTACGACAAAACAGCGGCGCCCGTGTCAGCCGACGTGTTGTGAATAGTTCACATAATACCAGTGTATACACAGCGGACACGCGGGCGGCCACCTTTGCTCCTCTCACCGAATAAGAATCTGACATAAATTCTGCACATATAAAATTAGTAAATGCCACTGTAGCCGTAGTTAAATATCACACAAAACCCTGGGGAGGAGAGAGGCGGGGGTTGAGGAGATGCTGGCAAGTTACCTTGGCCTATTTTTTCTTCTTCCTTTTAAAGGACGAGAAGAGAAAAAAAGAGCTGGGGGGGTTGCTTTAAGCAGCGATAGCTGTCATCATCAGCCTCTTCATATTGAAACCCTCAAATAAGGCATCATTAGGGGTTAAGTGCAGCTCTCATCTCAACACCCAATGAAGTTACTTTCACATAGGGAGGGGGCAGAGGTTGTTCAAATTAGCACAATTGTTGATAGTGAGGACTGGCAACCTCGTCAAAGTGCAACCTTGACCACCCACATTTGATCTGATTACTATCTTGTTTTTATATTTGCTAATGGGTTTAGTTCACGGCTAGCCAACTGGATAATCAAGTGGGCCACCGTTTCAAACATGGCCGTACTTGCGCTGTCCCATTATGCTCACTCGACATGACGAACTGCATTTCCAATTATTTTATTTGATATGACTTTCAAACACAAACATTGAACTCTGTGTTTTTAAACAAAGCTGTTTTAGTGTCACAGCAAAAGTGTGATGAAAGTGCCTCGGCAGGTTATATTTCTTTGAAACTGTGTTTACTTCTTTACAAAGTACAGTGGTGCCCTGGTTAGCATCATTAATCCACTCTAGACGGTCGGACTCAAACCAAAACGGACTCTAACCAAAGCGAGTTTTCCCATAGAAAATAATGTAAATCAAATTCATCCGTTCTACAGCCAAACATTTTAACACAATGCACATTTTTTAGACAATAATTCTGATTTTACATGCTGAAAATGATACAAAAATAATTACAAATGAAAAATTAATGGACAACTGAACATTTATGACTTTCACCGAGTTTTGCAAAAAGGGAGGGGGACGACAGGAGATTATGCTTGGAGGGCAATCCCTTTTTTTGACTATTGTTGCACTCATGGAGCAGTAAGGCTTTTAAACATGCACAGTGAAGTTGTATGACATTCCCATCAGCAGTCTAGCCCATTAACAGCGAACCCCCCAACTGGTCCCCTAAGTCCAGTTCTGGTTGTATTTCGGTGATGAAGAACGTAGTTCCAGGTAGTCCCTGGGGTTACACCAGTAAGGAATTTGGCTTCTCAAAACAATATGCTCGCCGTTATATTTGTCTTCCGCCGTATCCCTGCGCACGGCCGCCTGTCCATTTGTGTGAATGTGACGAAGACGCTCGCATCTTCTTGCGCTGTGGAACACACTCGTAAAGAAGATGGCCGTGGCGCTCTGTCGACTGGGGAGTAAGTCGCTGTTGACTACACTGCTGGTGGGGATGTCGTGCAACTTCATGTCAAAAAATCCAAACTATGCCTTTAACATTTAACATTTAACGTTTAACGTTTAGCTAGTTTTGCAAAGATGGAAAGGGAGGAGATTATGCTTTTTTAAATGTTGCAGTAAATGCATATTTTGTAGTTCAGCCGCTGTTGAAAGTCCAATTTTCAGTGTCTACTTTTCTTGATATTACCATATTTGTTCAAATGCAAGCAGTCTTCTTCTGGTGCTGCTTCATTGTGACACGTACCCCTCGCTGTTGCCCCCTGCGGAGCGGAGGAAGTACTGCATGAGCCAGTACAACAGTTTGGTGGGCCAAATCAAAAACTTCGGTGAACCGGGTGTGGTCCGCGGGCCTCCTATTGAGGACCAACGGATTACATTTAGCAAATTTACACTTTCTTTACGCTTGCACAATTCAACATGTCGGAAAAGGAGTGGGAAGAATCAGAGCTTTTAAAGTCTGACTAAATTCCACTTGCAACCTGTTGCTTGCACGCAGTCTCAGCCTGGCTAGGAGCCAGAGGAGTGTGGGAAACCCACCATTTACCGCCCCCCTCCTCCTTAATTTACATGCAACATATTGCATGTAACAGACAGCCATGAAAGCCTTAATGCTGCAGCGCATCGCAATACTCTTGCAGAAAACCCACAAGTGATGCTATCAGTTAGCGTGTATTATTACCAAATATATGCATATACAGTATAAATAGTAATTTGTCAGTGTACCTGATACAAGGCAGGCAAATGTGGTTGTGATTTGCAGAGTAAATGTTATTCCACCGGTATGCATCAACACCACATGCTTGTCTGTCTTTTGTTGGAAAGGACGCTGAATGGACGGGTAGCAGGGGAGGGAGTGGGGGTTTGTACAGTTGATGCTGAATGACTCCATCACGTTTAGTGTCCCATATGGAAGCGTTTATGTCATGTTTTCCCACTTGATATACAGAATGTGTAACAAATGATAATGCCTTGCAGCTGTGGCATAAATAAGGTGTCTGGACTGGACGGTCCAATTCTAGGCATTGTCTGCTTGATATGTGTTCATTTCAGGATTCGTTTCACTACACTGGACCAAGAACACTTGTTTTTTATTAATATCCAATCCAATGTGTATCAGGTAGCTGCAGCCAAAGGTCACAACAGTACAAGGTCAATTTGACCTTTTTGAGAGTCATAGTTTTACCCCCAACTTCACAACTTCAGGTTTTGGCGTTATTTCAGGAATTATTTCACACTATTCAACCAAGAACCCTGTAGTTTTTATATCTAGGCCCTCATTCTTGAGGTAGGTGGTCACATTAGTTAAAAAAAACAACTTTTACCCTACCCTAACCGCTAACTTCAGGTCTTAATTCTCTGTTTGCAACCAAGAACCCAAGCATTGTGGGTTTTAACTGTAGATTTAACTGTAGTTTGTGCACACCTGGAGGTAAGAAGGCCTCAAACTATTTGGATTTGACCAACTGCACCTGTGGATTTGTCCTAATCAAATATCATGACATTACCACCACTACATCACTACTATCAGGAGAACCAGAGTATAGAGCGGAGGGAGCCACCTGCTGTGGCCCAGCAAGGTGCACTATATTCGGACACGTGCTCCGAGCAGCCCGGTATGACGCCACGGAGGTCTCTGGCATGCGTTTTGCACTTTTCAAACTCTGCAGCGCTGGTGTTTCAGGTAGCTGTTAAGGTTTTTTGTGTGCTGCATGGGTTCCCCCCCCACCAACCCCCTCATCGCGGACCATTTGGTACATTTATTTCTTTGATTTTTGACTTATTTTAGACCAAGAACACTCTTGTTTTTCATATAAGCTCAAAGCTAAGATGCTTGAGTTAACCGAGTTCAAAGGTGGCATTTGGAAATACTCCCCTCAAAGTAGACCCCAAACTTCAAGTTTGGATTTATTTCTGTGAATTTTGCCTCACGCGTCTCATCTTTAGATGTTGCAGTGCGTTCAAGCAAGAACCCTATTTGTTTTGCTGGGGATGCAGTGTTGTTGTCGGGAGGTGTTTTTAAGGAGTTTGGGGGTAAAAAGGCTAAGTTTGACAACCCCCGGCTCTCCACAATGTAGGCTATCATGATGACAAATTGCATTACGCTGCAAAACGGACGGACATTTTTCGAGGCTCTCAATTTGTCGTGTCCAATAAAGTGCTCTTCTGGGCGCCTTGCCCAATGGCCGCCAAACTGATTGGACGTAATGTCTGACAGCTGGTCAACTTGTACGTTTAGTGACAAGAGAGGGAAAAGTGCACAGTGTGATGAGAGGCGGGGGCCCCATCTGGTGTTGCTTTCCATTCCGGGGGGGGCCCATGTGGGGATGCGGTTGGCGAAGGAAGGGGCGTGTGACGGTCATGTGTGAGGGTGCACCTCCAGCTATGCGGTGTCCGGGTCATGAGCTTTGACCGTGTGGACTTACCTCAGGGGGGCTTGGAGGCAGCGTGGGACAAGTGGGCTAATGTGGTAGAAATACAACACCTAGATCAAGTTGTGCATGTGGTGAAGTGGATCAAATGTTGTTCAGCGACGTGAGGCTGTACACCGACAACGGGAACAGGGGTTATTATAACACAACAAAGACATACGATTGGTTGCCGTGATATTCAGCCTATTGATTTTCTTTGATTAGGAAAACCCACGCAATGACGAGCCATAGAAAAGTAACAGTTGGTGTTTTCCTTCAGCGCTAAAGATGTGCTAAATAATACAAATGACAAAACTCTGCCAGGAGAACAGCTTTGGTTATATCTATTATTTACACAAACAGCGTCAGCTGTAGAGTAAGCAGTTTGTTTACTAAATATGTGTTTGGGCCCTCGCCTGCATTATTCATGGGAAGGTTGTTTGTTCACACAACTCAAGCGCCACAAAACGTGTCGGTGCAGGCGCATCCCCGCACATTAAAAATAAAACTAGTGAGAGCCGGCGAAAAGTGCATCAATATTGCACAATCTGTTTCTGGTACGTCTTTGTGCATTTGTGTGTTTGTGGAGATGTGTAGAGCTTTTTTTTTTTTTTTTTGACACCATTGCTGATGTGCCATCTGGAAAAACAAAAAACATGGAGTATTTTGTTTTCCATTAATTAGTTAAATAAATTTAAATTGCACCTTGTTTGGAAAAAAAACAATTTTTTTTATTAATAATAATAAATTAATTATAATTGTTTTATTAATACAAATAATTTGGAATGGAATGAAATATAATCCTAATAAATACATATTCATTGAAATTATTCCACTTTGCTAATGCACGGTGTTTGGATAAATATACATTTTGTTGTATATTTTCAATGTAAAAATATTTTAAACATTTTAATAGAATTAATTACATTAATATTAATCGTACCTCCCGTATTCCCTAGGAAATTCCTGTGTCTCGCCTTTCTTTCCTGATACCCGCAGTTTCCCGTATTTTAACGTTCGTGAAAAAGAATCACAGCCTCCAGTCCGCTCGGCGAGACTCAAGCAACATCAGCGTAGCGTATCCTGTCACTGGTAAAGTCAGGCCGAAAGAAAATAGCACCGTTGCACCACAGTAGACGGTTGGGTCTTAAAATGTCTCGTGCGTTGTTGCTGTTCAAAATCCTGGTGGAAAGAGATTCAAGACTCAAGAGAGTTTTATTGTGGGCTGCTGGAGAGGGGGCAGCACGGACAGGGACAGGAGCAGGATAAATAGACTGATCAGGCGAGCTAGCTCTGTCCTGGACGGTCCTCTGGACTCCGTGGAGGAAGTGGGGGAGAGAAGGATGTTGGCTAAGCTGACATCCATCATGGACAACACCTCTCACCCGCTACATGACACTGTTGTTTCCCTGAGCAGCTCCTTCAGCACCAGACTGTTACACCCACGGTGTAAGAAGGAGAGGTTCCGCAGGTCCTTCATACCGACCGCTGTCAGGCTCTACAACACCTGCACCACCTGAACCATGTTGTAGACACTATGCTTTCTTTACACTGTTCTCTTTACTTGTCTTGCTGCTGTAACAAGTAAATTTCCCCGCTGTGGGATAAATAAAGTACAATAAAGTACATACATTGTCATCTGCACAGTAAAACTGGTAGTTCTGCTATGCAATGAAATTCTTGTTCTTGTCATTCACCCAAAAAAAAAAGAAAAACACAAGAAAATGAATAAGAACATCACAAACATAAATACCAATACATTAAACAACAACAACAGAAGAGACATTAATACAAATAAACAAATAAATAAAGTGCTATGAGTGTGTGCGTGTGTTGCGTGCGGCGTGTAGAACAAAATGTATCTAATTTTCCTTCATTTTTACCTTATTTTTGGAAAATGTCTTTAGTTTTTAAATGCAAATGTTGACAGGTATAGAATTAACACCATTTTATCTGGCTTTATATCATAATGAAATGCATTTAAATATTTAAAATAATAAAATGTTCAAGTATTTGTCAATATTTCTACAAGTAATCGAATCATATTTTTACCCCTTTAAAATATATTTGTTATATAAATAATCTGCATACAAATTTAACGTTCTTTTCTGGATTTTATGTTTATTTTTTACAAATAATACATAATAACATAATAAATAAATACAATGTAAATAAAATACTTTTTTTCTTTTTACCACGTTTGCTAATGCGTCCTTTACGGGGAAAAAGCCAAGCGTCCTTCTCTCTTGCATGCCTCAATCCCTTTAAAAATTAATCCTCCATTTTAAACTGCTGTAGCGCATCAGGCCAGGTGAGAGATTGTCGTCTCTTCCCGCCTTCCGGGCATCTCAAGCTCCATTTAATCCAAATGCCAATTTGCAGCGCACAAATAGAAAGAAGCTGAAGCTGCCGCCTCCCCCCTTGTTTGGCCACTGTGTGCGCACATAAAGTTTTCTCCTTATTATTAATATATTTTCTTAAAACCCAGCGTCCTCTCAGCTTGGTGCATCTATAATTGGAGAGGAGGAAGCTGTCCAGAGGTGTGTGCTTGTCAGTCACTGTTTAGGTTGCCCTTAGGGCCCCCTGGCACTCCTGTGGGTATCAAAGTAGTGCTAATTAAATGTGGGCCCCACCGTACGGCCCCTCCACATCACGGGGGCCAACTGAGAGTCCCTCGCCCGGCTGCTGCCGTCCTCCCCGTGCCTTTGAGAATGCTGCTGCTTGCACTAATTACCCATTGTCCAATTGACTTCATGTTTCATCCAGCCGCTCGCTCTACCCCCATCCCTGTCACCCCCACCACCACCTCCGATATTTATGATTTCATATTGGCCCTGCCCACTCTGTCTTTGCTGGCCTAATTAATCTTATGGAAATCTCCTCCAGCCAAGGTTGGCCTGCGATGTTTGTCATTTGATTTGGGCATGATAAAAGTGAAAGCCAGTGAGGAAACGACGTCGTTCTCCCCCCCCTCCCAACACTCGGGAGCAGTGTGGGGGCTATCAATCTTCCCCCACGTGCCCGGCAAACTGATATCCCAGAAAATTAACTTCAATTAATAACAGAAATCCCCCCGATGCGGCAGCCGAGGCACGCCGGGTTATTTTTTCTTTTTGAAGGAGAACCTTCAAAGATGTCTTTCTGCAAGTCTCACGCTGGGGAGAGGCTTTTTTCTATTCCTCTTTGTCATCACCACAATTTAAATAAGCCTCTTTCATTGCTCTGGACATTTAAATAAAACCCTAATCAACCTGCATTTCCCTTTCATGTTTGTCCATTTGTGTAGTTTCACGTTCCAATACGAGTGGATTTGTGCTTTTGGGATGTCAACACGCCCCCCATTTGTTATTGATTGCCTCCATTTCGATGAAGTTGTAACATTTCCCCCCTAAAAGCTGGCCATTTTCCACTACCCCTGTCTGTGTGTGTGATTTTCCCTCTTCGGAGGTAGTAACAAAGCCGGGACTATGCCTGTGTGGAAGGGAATTTCACAACCAAGTGTGGGAATTTCTGTGTAGAAGGCAACTATTGATAAACGCCAGAGGTAATCTTACAGCTCTGATGCGTACATTTTGCAGGATTTCTGCGTGAATGATATCAAAGACCTGATACCTTCTCAAGGGATAATATTATGGAAATGAATGCCCTTTAGAGTAGTCAGTGTACAGCTTTGTATAGCAGTATAGGTTTACCACACACTGAAAATGAGCAAACACAGAGCCAGTGTCATCTAAACAGCTGTTAACACAAGCGAGTAGCAAGATAACTGACCGTGGTGGTATGTCTGGGGCTGCATGAGTGCTGTCGGCACTGCGGAGCTGCGGTTCATTGAGGGGAAGCATGAATTCCAACCCCTGAGAAGACATAATAAAATGGTTGCAGGTGGTCCTCGTGTTACGACATTTTGTGGTTATGACGCACTTCCATTCGTAAAATGATAATAATAATAAATAAAATAATAAAATAATAATAATAATAACATTGTACAAAAAGAATAGAGGAGTAGTTACTGTATGTGCGCACGCGTCGCTGGAATTATACAAAATCGGGCGTCGCAACACCGAGGAAGGGCATCATCGCTTTTGTTCTTTATATTAACTTTTTCACTTTTTAACCTTCATTATGTCTTCCAAGTGTGAGGCAGACACTTCTGATGGCAGTGTGTCAAAGAAAGTGAAAGTGAAAATAGACAGTGGAGAAAAGCCAACCAACATTGTCTGAGTTTGGAGCCTCCATGCACTTCTTGAAAGAATGTTTGCTCTGCCCAACCTTCCGTACTAGTTCTGAAATCGCTCCCTTACGCCCATCTGCAGTTGGGGCCTGGTCAGAAAAAGCTGATTGCTTGTTTTTCTCGCCCCACATCAAGCACACGAGCGGGTAAGTGAGCGTCATCGGCAGCGCAGGCAAAGGAATATATCCACTCAGAATTCAACTGTTTTCTTCCGATCATTTTCTTTTTAGGGACATATTCGTGGTTATGGATAACTTACCGAGGGAGTAGAACACTGTCTAAACGTCTTTTTTGTGTCTCACTCACTGAACAAACTGACCCCCCTTCCCTTTCTCTTTCTCATCCATTCAGCAGTCAGAACGCAGTGTAGATGCATTCACGGACTGGCAGTGAGTCGGATATTTCTAACTATTTTTGAAAACGAGAAAGAATTCCTCTGTTTCGGTGTTAAAAAAAATTTGCAGAGCCCGGCGTGGCTGCCACAACAAGGAGGCTGAAGAGCCGCGGGTTGCCGACCACTGGTCTACGTCATTGGGCTGAAACCATCATGAAGGGGCTGCTATGAAATGGAAAGTGATAACTAAGCAGCATAGTGGAGACGTCCTCCTCCAAGTAAGCCCGTGTCTCCCTCCTTTGCAACGCCCCCTTCCAGTGTGCAAGACAACCAACCACTCCTGTGCTGTGGTAGCATCTGGTTGTCATCTCCTGTATGTGCTGCCATAGTAAAAGTGTACAATCCTGTGTACTAATAACCCAATCAAGCATGGAGTTGTGAATGCAGCGCCTCCCTGTATTGAAAAACTGCGTGTTGTGTCCTCACATGCCCTGTCTGTCAGCGTTTCCCACGGTGGCACAAATGCAACAAACACACCGCGCTTATCTGGCTGGTGTGTCCCCCGCCGCCGCTGCCTCCACAATAAAGCACAATCGTGTTTTCTTCTCGTCAGGCATTGCGGTCACGTCTGCGGGGAGAGAGTAACAGAGCGAGCTGCTTATTTATTTGTGGCCTGTCAGGATAAAGAGGGCAACGCGGAGCGAGTCTGAGAACATCATTTCACTGTGAGTGCCTTTAGCCTGGAGCGCTCGCTGTGCATCCACACACACACACACACACACACACACACACGCACAGATACAAACTCCCATGCAGTGGAAGTGCTTGTTGACCTGCTGAATAATGCTTTTTGACTGGTGGAGCAGCTTCCCGCTGCATGCATGTCAACAACGAGACGCGAGGAAGCACAAACACAACATGGCACCTCTTAAATGCAGTAAAGATAGACGGAGGATGTTTAAAGGCTCCATTAGCCCCCAGTATACTGTCGGGGCTGGGAGGGGGATGAGTGTGACAACTAGTTGGCACCCGCCGTGGGGAGCTTGGAGAGGCGCCAGCTGCCTGTTTACAAGCCAGACACGTGTTTGATACTGGCCTGCCGCCGCTTGATAGCAGCCAAATCCCCTCCATATGAAAAATAAACTAAAGGGCTTCCTCTCAAGCGCCGGGATGCTGTCAGACAGCGGCGCTGACTCAGTTTATTTTGTTTGTTTGACTTGGCTCAACTTCCTTGCCGCCCCACGTTAAGTCTTCTATTTAGCATCCAAAATGACTCATTTCGAGGAATCCGTTGGAGTAGCTGTGTCAGCATCTCTTCTCTTTGAGGTGTTTGTTTATAAATGATGGGCCCGAATTAGCCCCAATTCTTATTATTGATGTTTATTTGTAATGAGGCTCCCCAGTGGAAATATTATCCAAACCAGGGGGATTACAGACGCTTTGGCCAGAGAGGAAACCCTTGAAAAGTTTGTGTGTTAGTTAGCAGCATTATGCACACCACTCATTTTCGCTGCGGAGAGGTGCACATAGCAAGAACCCATTCAATTTTCGTGCATATCAACATTTTTAAAAAATACATCGTTATTGTTGTTTAGCATTTGTAGCTCCTTAGTTTTTTGCAGCATTTGGTCATTTCGTAAACCTTTTTGACACTTGGCAAGGACGTCTGCATATCATGCTCCTGAATGAAAACATCAACCAAAAGCATGTTTATTATTTGTTTATTCATTTTCAAATGTGTTTTAGATCTGTATTCATATTTTTTTATTACATTACAGTCTCATTGGATCATTTCAAAACCCATTTCTTTATTAAAATATCAATAAAATGTCATTACTGTATAATATTATAAGATATTTCTAATTTATTTAAAATATATATGAGTGCTGTAGTATATTCCATTTTTTCTTTATTTTATTTTTATAATTGGGTCATTTCGTAACCCCCTTGAGACTTGGTGGGGCTGCCTTCATATCATGTTTCTTGATGAAAACGAGTTTATTATTTTTGTTGCTTTAAATATGTATTGAAAAATATTGCTTTAAAATATATATCAGAGCTGCATTAAATTTGATATTATTTTATTTTTATTATATTACAGTTTCATATGAAGTTTCTTGATGAAAATGTCAATAAAAATATTATGTTACTGTATATATTTTATATCTATTATATTACTTTTAATTCATTTAAAATATGTATTACAGTTGTATTATTTATTTTTTTCTGTATTTCATTTTATTTTTTATTTTAAAATGTATATTACAATCACACTGGGTCATTTCATAAACCCCTAGAGATGTGGCAGAGCTGCCTTTTTACATACTGTATATATTTAATATATTTGTGATATTTTTATATATTATAAATATTATTTATTTATTATTAAATATTATGTATTATTTATATAAAATAGTATTTATTATTTATATATAGTTTTATTTATATAAGCTTATCTATTATTTATTATATTATTTATTTTAAAATATGTCATATTTTATTTAAAAATATGTAAATAGAGCTGTTTTATTTTATTTTATTATGACTCTTAAAAAAATTATATTTCACTCTTTTGACCTAAAACCCCAAAGCAATGATAATTTTGTAGGAAATTGTGCAAAAAAATGTTAAAAGCTGGTGTAAGCAATAAAAGCATTGCTCAGCCTGCATGAAAAGATAAAAAAAAATAGTACAAATGTTATTTTCCACTAATTACTTAGCTTTTTGTGCCAATTATACTAAATTCCTGCGAGAACAGGAAAGCTCTTCTACATAGCCTACCAGCGCATCTTGAGAGCTCTATATCTGCCTTGCCAATCACGTAATGATTGAATGAGAGGTGCAGGCGTTCATTAAAAAGTCGATTCTCTTTACATTTAGTCTTGTAATGTTGGTTTTATTCTGACTCAGGCCCTTTCCTCCTTTTGTTCCTGTTTTCTTTTTCTGTCTCTCCTCTTTTATTCCATGCATGGCGAGCTAAAGAGCGGACGGAATGGCACATTTTTCTTCTTCATGCTGCCTCCAATATGTATACGGTGGCATTAATCATTCTCTGCCGGGTTGAATGTCACAGAGTGTGCCTGCTTGCTCCTGAATAAACACTGTCATCCCTCTGCAGGAATAACCTTCACATATTGCCGCTGCCATGTTTGCTTGTGTACTGTGTGGCGTGTGTGGTGTGTGTGTGCATCAGGTTAGGAGGCCATGTAAATAAAAGAACAGTGCAATGCAGAAGACAGGCAGGAATTTGCTTATATGTCTGTACTTTCTCCGCAGCCATGTTGTGTTTGATTATATTGAGGTAGAGCAGAGTGTCACACACGCACGCACAGATACGTCTCTCTCCTCTCTTATTCCGAGTGAATCCCTCGTTTGTTTTCATTAGCGTGATTGCCTCAGTGTCTCCCTGACCTTCAGCCATCTTTAACACAGCACACACACACACTTGAGATTTTAGGGGTCACATTCTTCCCATATCTTTCTTTCCATGTCTATCTCTCCTCCTTAGAATAACAGGGATTGTATTTTTGTTATTAATCACCCATGATGAGCAAAGAAAAAAAGAGGGACATGTATCAGTGCTCAAAGTGACCTTCAGTGGTGATTGGCTACAATTAAGCCTGGAATGATGCTTTGAACTGTAAAGCCGCTGGGACAGAAAGGTGTCGCCGACACCGCGTTGGCCTGTAAATACATTATTTACTGCCTCTCCTCACGTCATCATTTATCATCAGCACTCGTGTGTGCGTGCGTGTGTGTGTAGTAGAATTAATTTGAGGGCTGATTGAAGGCAGCACTCGTGCGAAGTGCCTCATAATGATGTCTCCAGAGCGAGCCCACGCACTGAAGAAGTGGAGAGGAGAGAGGCAGATATGGAGGAGGAAAAAACACACCGATGGTGGTGGTACATGTGAAAGTGCATATTGCATGCCAGAGAGGCGGGTGGCGCTGTAGCGCGCAGGAGATCCAAAGCCACTTGCTGTTTCATGGCATATGACGTAACATGAGAGGACTGTAGCGTTATTTTGATTATGGGGTGTCGATTATTATTATTATTGATTATGGAGCTTAAAGTGAATAAGTGGGCATTTATTTGCAGGCTGATTCATGGTTGGCGAAGAATGACACAATATGACATATCTGTAGGGGGTTTTACTTTCTTTTTTTTATCCTAGGGTACGGAAAACAATTGCTTCGTAAGTAGTAGCGGTAAAAGGATCATAGTCAGGCGTAGGGGTGTCTCGATCTCGCATGATGCGATTTCTTGTTTGGAGCAAAGCTGTCTCGCGCGAGCAGGGCAGCCAGAAGCCAATCAGACTGTGAACTATTGCATGGCTTCTACGAATGATTATACAGTAATATGGAGGTGGAAGTGTGCAAGGCATTATTGGAAGCGCACATAACACACACCTTGCAACCCACCGCGGTGTTCCCAGCGTCAGCGAGCGACGTGTGGCTGATTTTTTCCAGCGAAGTTGAAAAGCCGTCGCCGTGTTTCTTGTCCAAGCAGAAGCTGTAGTAATTCTACATTTCATCAAAGTTGCTTGAGATTTGTCAGATCAACCCACATAGACGTTCGGGCTTGTCCGCACCCTTGATCACCGAGCGATTCTGTTTACGCTCGTTGTATTTGGCTGGACACCGATCTCCAGCGATCGATGGTTTCGCTTCAAAACACACCACATACATAGAAGATATCCGTGTTCAACGAAAACTCACTCTCGACTCATCACGTTTTAGTCATCCAAGAGCCATGTGTAGCCCGTCACCATCTTGTGTCTGTCATGGAAAAAAGCTTTGTCGACGAAATAATTTTGTCATCGTCATCGTTGACAAAAACAACACTGCTCTTAAGTAGTTCCCAAATGTGTGCCCTGGTGTGAGTTTCATGCATTACCCTGGTTTGCCCCCCCTATACCTTTCTTAACAAAACATCCAGGACACGTTGTTGTGCTTTTGAGGACATAACAGTAGTTATGCAGTGAGATGGGCATTCTGGTTGCTAGAGCAGCGGCGGTATGCATGAATATTCCAAGGGCTGCATCGGTAGATAACATGTTTTAAAAGTCCAAACTGCTGCAAGGGGCGAAAGCGTTGGTGCTGTCCATCTTTCCTTGGGGCTTGGTGTTGAGGGACATGGGGCGCCCTAGGGCTATATGGGAATTATTCTGATTACGGTACAGGGAAGCCCGGGAAGAGTGCGATGAAAGTAGACTGATTGGAAAAAAAAAAACATGCATAAAACTTGTGTGAACTAATCTAACATAGACCAGTTCCTTGTATGTGTCATGAGCGTTTTAAATAAAGTTTGTGCTGCACTGTTTTGAATAATTGAGTGAAAATATGACGCATGTGACACCTCACCTCACCGTGACCCGTGCTTGTTTGCAGACTTAAGGCATTGCAGATGTGCGTTCCAAACAACCTTCTGTAATAAAGAGTAATGATGCCCGAGGCCCGATTTGTTTATCCGCAAGCTCGGGCTTATTTTGAGACGGGTTCAAGACAGATATGAGTGTCTTAATGGCCGGCAGATGCGCCGTCCTGTGCTGGGATGTGCTGTTTGTTTGCACAGGGTGATTCCTCCAGGAGAATTTTGGTAAGGCGTCCCATCAAAGCCAGCTGCTTTGGATCAAAACAGCCAGGGCCCGCCCCAATCCACCTGGCAAAACACGACGACGACGCGACCTCGGCGTGACAGCGATTATAAAAAGGCAGCTAACAAATGAGCAGTTTACTGAGATGATGCATCTGAAAAAGCATGTGTTGTCTTAGCTGTGAATCAGACTGAAATATGGGATCTAGCGGAGGCCACAAAAGCCAGACTCTATTTATACTTCACCTCCTCTTCTTCTTACTCATTTTTTATTGTGTTGGTGATGACAGCAGCTGGGCTTTATGGACCTCTTTTGCAGGGAGTTTTACATTCACACTACAGGTGTAAGTGCCAAATTCTGACTGTTGATTATTTAGATTTATTTTCTAGTGACTAAGCACTCACACTGTGAAATGCTTTTTCCATATTTTTTTCCTGTTACAAATTGGCAAACTCCTGTTACAACCATTGCGACGCCCTCTATGGGTTGTAGTCAAAATGCTTTGGAAGACATCCTAGAATGCATGTAATACAGTCGTCCCCTGTTTATCGCGGGTAATTGGTTCCAGACCCAACCGCCATGAGCGAACTTCTGCGAAGTATGATTCAATATTAATGAATGGAACCTTTTTTGTAGTTTGCGCAGGGAAAACACGTTTATGACTTTCTAAATACAGTTTTTGCCATTATTAGAGCCCCGTAGACATGGAATAACACCCCTGTAGACACCTTTACACTCTTATTATTCTTTGTTTACACCAGTTTGCTCAATTGTAATGCACAGCCTTACCAGCTGAGACACAAGAGATGGCCATGGCTTTAACCATTAGCAAATTAGCAAGTTAATTACTGTATTCTAAACTTAAGAACGGGTCTAAAACGGAGTGGGGAAGAAGGACAAAGAAGCTAAAACCTTACCACTTCCACACAGAATGGGAGGATAACTTTTTTTCACTCTATCATGTCAGACAATGCCATGGCTGACTACATGAAGTGTGACGGTAATCTGTCATGTTTCAATAATGGAATATTACTGACGCCTAGTGGCCAGAATACTTTGTCTTTCAGTATTGTTTGACTAATAATGGACCACAGTCAACCACAAAAGAGTGATCATTTATTAATTCATTCTTTTTCGTAAAACCGCGGCAGAGCGAGGGACGACTGTATAGTTATCCGCAAAGGTTTATAGTCATTACACAAATGACATTTGGCTAAGCACCCTAAAGTCACAGTGGGTGTTTTGTAGCGCGCGTGTGAGAAATTTCAAGTCAAGTCACAGGGTTTAACAACAGCGCCACCATGTGGTGTATTTGTCCGAAAAATAATAGCATGGTCAACACAGAAAGGGTGCACATTCTGACAAATTGTCACCCTTTAGGGTGTTGCAGTTCAGTAGTAGAAGAGCTAGCTTACACAAACGCATTCATATACTGTATATATATATATATATATATATATATATATATATATATATTAAATGTATACAATATATTCTTTTCAACTAAATAATATTATGATTTGATTATGGTCTATATATGTGATTAAATTATACATAATGTAAATATGTCATATTTGTAACCAAAAATATATGGAAACAGGTACAGCTGCACGATCGCATATAATAATAAGACTTGCATACAAATATTCTGTGGGGGGTTTCACTCAAAAATACATTTATTGTTGCGCTCATACCCTGCTGTTTCTAATCATGTAACCATTTCGCTGCATGGCAGAACAAAATATTTTCAAAAAAATGTGCTAGTATGCAAACTATAACCCCGTCAATTCAAAAATGTTCAATCCATATTCATCATGCACGTCTTGTAAGGCAGGTGTACCTAATGAAATGTCCAATCTACAGTATGAACTATATAGTAATCCACCACCTTCGATTGTCTGGCAGCAGTGTTTACTCCAATAAGCCCCTTGACATCAAATAGTATGAGCCTTACAAAAGGCCAACATGGCTGCAGGCCAGCGTGGCGATCTCCTCCTTTTATCACCCGCCTGTTACTGCTGCTGCCACTTCATAAATAAAGCCATTACACTGTAGCAAAGGGGAGGTGTGTGTGTGTGTGTGTGTGTGTGTGTGTGTGTGTGTGTGGCGGGAGGATGCACACAAACATAGGACACACACAGTGGGCAGGTACTCAGTCTTTGCTGTCTGCTGGGGGAGCTTTAACCCTGGCTGGCTTAGTTCATGAGCAAGGGGAGCTTTATGGGACATTGGGGAGCAGCTTGTGTGGAGTAAATAGAATACCCATCGGCGTCTGTCCCAACCTGCAGTAAAGCTGGGAAAGTCTCTGGTTTTTCTGTGTGTGTCTGACACGAGAAAACACATACACACGGGTGCTAGTCCCAGTGCAGCTATGGGTTTTATGCTGACACTAAAAATGTTTGGTCTAAAGGGCCCCTCTGTGCTGATGGAGCAACTTACCCACTGACTTACCCACTGACTTACTGACTGAAGTGTGCAGTCTGCTGGAGATCTGACAGGGGGATCTCCATGTGATCCCCTCCCGAAGGTCTGTCTCCAGCTTCTAGCAGACATGGTGGGCTGCGTGGAGGCCCCCAGAGGCTTGCCTTCCTTTTTTTAAGCAGAATATTCTGTGTGTTTTGTCAAAACGTGCACTGTTGTGTTGCTTGGCTTCATTGCAACTTGCTATGTTAATGAAACGCCTTCCTGTCTTTTATTCTGGTGCACAAAGCAGGATGTGGAGGATTCAGAGCCAAGCTAAATTTTGGATTTGCTGGAGAGCTCTGGACTTCTTCAAACTTGTGGTATGTTAAAAAAACAAGAAGAAAATGACATATGGTTAAAGCAGTACTGGAACACTTAGCCATCCTGCCTATAGGATGTGAAAAGGGAAGAAAATATGCATTTCTGTTGAGGTTCTTGTGCACCCTTGAGCAGAAAAGGACTTCCTTAAAGTATTCCCACAAAGTTGGAAACATGAAATTGTCCAAAATATCTTGGTGAGATGTGGAAGTCAAATTCAAGGGGAGCTAAAGGAGCACAGCCCAAACAGGACAATGAGGTTTTGAAGGGGCTTGTGGGGGTTCTTTTGCATCCAAACATATTTTGAGCAGAAAAAAACCTTCCCCAAAGTTTTCCCACAAAGTTAGAAGCATGGAATTCAAAATGTCTTCATTTGGGAGGTCAGGAATACACGTTCAAAGAGGGCTGAAGGGTTGAGCCCAAGCAAGGTCTGTGGAGGTTCATCCCCAGCCCAACATGTTTTATGGACTTGGAGTGGAAAAGGGCCTTCCCCAAACTGTTCCCACAACACTGGGGCCATGGAATTGTCCAAAATGTGTTGGTGTGATATGGAGGAGGTTTCTCTGCACCCACCAAGAAGTCCTTCCCTAAAGTGTTCCCACAAAGTTAGAAGCATGGAATTGTCAATTGTCAATTATCAGAGATCAGGAGTAACAATGAAAATGGTCCAGCGCGAACAAATTGTCTGGGGGTTCTTCCCCAAACCATCATGTTTTATGGACCATGTATGGGAAAAGGCCTTCCCCAAAGTGTTCCCACACAGTTAGAAGCATGGAATTGTCCAAAATATCTTGTGAGATATGGAATTAAGATTCAAGGGGAGCTAAAGCATCTAGCCCAATCAAGACAATGAGGTGTTAAAGGGGTCTCTGGTCTGCGCCCAAGGAAAAGGACTTCCCCAAAGTTGGAAACATGGAATTGTCCAAAATATCTTGGAGATGTAAGGAATACAAATTCAAGTGAAGGCTAAAGGGTCGAGTCCAAACATGTTCCGTGGAGGTTTTTCCCCAACGTGTTTTGTAGGAAAATGGTTCCCACAGCATAGCCAGCATGGAATCGTCTTAGGGAGATATCAAAATAAGATACTAGGAGTTGATTCTGAGATCTCCAGAGGTGACTGATATTGAACCTGAGATGGTTGTATGGAGCTTTTAAAGGGTTCTGCTGAAGTTCTCCCCTACCCAACCAGAAAAGGATCTTGGCCAAAGTGTTCCCACAGAATCTTCAATGGAAGCTAAGGGACCCTTTTCAGCTTCTCTTTGTTTTCTTCTTGTTGTTTCTCCTTTAAGTTCATGCGGCAGAAACATTACTCACAATGCAAGCAAAGAAT
This sequence comes from Dunckerocampus dactyliophorus, assembly GCF_027744805.1. Taxonomy (NCBI): domain Eukaryota; kingdom Metazoa; phylum Chordata; class Actinopteri; order Syngnathiformes; family Syngnathidae; genus Dunckerocampus; species Dunckerocampus dactyliophorus. The sequence continues at coordinate 3,712,852 of NC_072833.1, read as the reverse complement.
CCATTTTGCTTGACAAGAGCGCAAGATCTAAATATTGAACTTGCAATGTGTGTGTTTGCTCAGACAGCTCTGGAAACACTTGAACAAGCCACAGATAATATTTATACTTTTTTTACATATGGCCCCATCGGCTCCGAAGGTGTCGTTCACAGCGGTGGCGTGATTGAAATCCAGCTTTCACATTAAGTGTTTTTTTGATGGAGTCCATGTGCACTGGAGCGCCACCACACACACACACACACACACATATAACGCATTTTACAGCGTCAGCCAGCCTCAAAGTGGATCATTATTTACTAAACAGGTTGCCTAACAAGAGAAGACTGATTTCCCCTGCAGGCTGGCGAAGGGAAGAAAAAAAGCCTGGAAGCGTGGCGCTGGAGCAATATCCATCATAATTGATGTGTTGCAAAGCAGATTACACACATTAGCGCACACTGTTCTTGCAATGACAGCTCAGACTGAACATGAGAAATTCCATAATGCGGGGAGGTATTTTGCACTCGGAAGAGATATTTGCATTTATTTCAGGGGTGTGTTTGTGTACGTGCGCGCTCACCTATGCTCTCATTTATTTAGAATTAAGGTCCATTTGTAAACATCATTGCTCATCTCCATGTCGCATTAGCCTCATGATGCTTGCAAGGCCATATTTACTCATAGCGGAGGGCGTGCAGCGGACTAATCGACGCTCCAACAGAGTAAAGAACTTGATAGCTCACTCTCTCCCCCATTTGTACTCACCTACCCATTTTTTCATTAATCCTACATTTCTTTTTAGTTTATACTCTCACAGGGCACAATATGATGTAGCATTTGCCTTATTTACTTACTGCAGAAGGTGTGCAGCAGCCTGAACAACATGCCGCCAGTATAAACAACACATGCTCTCTCACGCTCTCCTCCATCTTGACTCACCTACTCACTTTTTCTTACTAATTTGAATTTAATTTTAGTTTATATTCTCACAGGGCACAATATGGTGTAGCATTAGCCATATGTTGCTTGCAAGGCCTTATTTACTCATTATGAAAGGCTTGCAACTGCCTAACCAACGTGCAGAGCATGATAGCTCACTGTCTTCTCTAATTTTACCCACCTAATATTTTTTTCTTATTCATTTGACATTTATTTTTAGTTTATACTCTTACAGAGCGCAATACGGTGCAGCATTAGCGTGACGTTGCTTGTGAGGCCTTATTTACTCTTTGTGGAACCGACAGAATAAAGAACATCACCACTCACGCCCTCTATTTTTAGTGACTTTCCATTTTTTTAAGTAATTCTATGTGTCCATTTTCTAGTTATACCCTCACAGGCGAACTACACGTGACCTCACAGAAAAATACGACCCTTGCAACGACATTAATGCTCGATTTTGAGGTTAAATTTACTTAAACATGACAGCACTGCTCTCTTTTACCTAAATAAGCTAAACCGAATCTTAAAAATAGCTTTTATTGTGATGCACCGCAGTTCACCAATTCAAACTGCCACCACAGTAATGAACATATTATTAGTTACGGTAAATAACGGCAATTCTTGATAGTCTGTTCACTTCCTGTCTTTATGATAATCTTTGTAAATGCATGATGTTTGATACAGCTCTTGTATCAGCATAAGTGTGCCTAATGTTATGTGCCTGAGTGTTGAATGCATGCAGACACTTTAATTAGCACCCTGTGTTAATTTCCCACCACCGGGCCGATAACCAGTGACAGGCCATCATGCAGATCACCGCTGACGTTCCATCCCAGCATGCACTGCCCCAGCGAGGTGCCGGCCCTTATTGTGACTCATTTGCCAGCGTGTCATTGCGCTTAAACAAAAAGTTTGTGAGCTAAAACCAGTGCTGTAGTTCCTTTTTATTTATTTTTTATTCATGCTGGTCAGCTTTCTACTACTAAAGTCATTGGTCCACATGTTCCAAAATGAAGCTTATATATTTTAACATAAATGAAGCTACTGATTAATTTATCATGGAATTGTTGGGACAGCTTCTTGTAGCGTGCATGCAACAACTCTGCTGCAATAGTGACCTCTAGTGTCAGCCAGACTTCAGCCAAAGTAATGAATCCACTTCTGGAAGCCTCCAAACGCCTGAAGCAGGGATTGTCCCGCAAAGGGCAGAGGTAGATTAGGAGTCAGTGTAATGAGAGGCAAAGCGTCTCTTTAAGCTCTCCGTTTCTTGTCTTTGCCTCCATCTTCTCAGGCCAGACGGCAGGCACTTTTCCTCCTCCTCCTCCTCCCCCTCCTCCTTGCACCGTTCCTTGACAGTTCCTTGTTAGATCTTTCCGGAATCCGTGCAGGAGTGCAGTCGCTTGCCAGCCAGCGTGGGTGTGCGGTGCTCACTCCGGTAATAGGCATAATAGGGTCAGGCCTGCATTTAATAAACAATTACCCATCTATAATAGATGAATGCAAGCTCCAAAGGCCCAGCGCCTGGGCCGGGTCGCGAGAGGGAACACGACAGTTACAGGAAAGAGACGGTGAGGAGGGAGTGAATGGATGAATAATGCACACAAGATGCCCATCACGGAAATGCAGCAGTAGGTGGGGGGGGGGGAGGGATCATTATCTGCTAATGATCCAACCACCAAACAAATAAAAGCAAGAAAATGCTGGCTTTTCTTCTGCGGAGAAGGTCATCCAGATAACACAAGGTTAAAGTGTGTTGGAGTGTGTGTGACACCAGCCAGAGGCGGGCTTGCTTAGTTGGATTAGCATGCAGCCACAATATGCAAGGAAATGATACCCCCTCCCTCTGTGTGCGTGTGTGTGTGGATAGCCACCGGGCTTGGTGGTCGTCTTGGAGGTTGTCGACCACTAGTATTTGACTATTTTAAAAAGCTACGTTTCTCTCACACTGTACAGTGCACTATGTTCCACGATGTAACGTGCAGTCATGTTTGTACTCATTCCTACTAAATGTTGTGAAAAAACAGGTATCACTTCATATGTGACTAATGTAAGCTAAGTAACCCCAAAATATGTTAGCCTTCAACTGATTACAGAGTATTGATTTATTTGGTTGAAATCCTGCTAAATTCTGCAAAAACAGGCGTTGGTCCATAAGTAGAGTGTATTACCTTTTGTGAGAAATCCTACTAAATTAAGATTTTCTATATTACCCTAGAAATATGCTTTCTAATGACATATTCTACATATGACAATGCATTCTAGAACTGGTAAGGAGAGAATGATTCATTTTGTATGTAACTCCCAAAGTATTGTTGTTGTTTTTTTAACTAATAGCATTGCTTTTTGTATAAAAGTCTACTAAATTTTGCAAGAACGGGCATCATTCAATAAGTACAGTGCATTAGATGTTGTATGCAATCCTATTAAATTCTCTTGGAAACAGTAGAGTGTAGTACTTTCTGTATAAAGTCATTCTAAATTCACATGAAAACATGTATTTTTTCATAAGTACAGTGTAGTACTTTCTGTAAAAAAAAAGTCCTATTAAATTCTCATGAAAACAGGCATTTTTCCATAAGTACAGTGTATTACTTTCTGTATAAAATCCTATTAAATTGTCATGAAAACAGACATTTTTACAAAATCTTACAGGCATTATTCCATAAGTAGAGTGTAGTACTTTGTGTATAAAATCCTACTGAATTGTCATAAAAACAGTGGAGTAGTACTTTCTGTATAAAATCCTGTTAAATTCTCATGAAAACAGAAATTTTTACAAAATCTTATTAAATTATCATGAAAACAGGCATTTCTCCATAAGTAGATTGTAGTATTTTCTGTATAAAATCCTACTAAATTCTCATGAAAACCGGCATTGGTTTATAAAAGGAGTGTAGAACTTTCTGTATTAAATTGTAGTGAATTCTGCAAAAACAAGCATTGTTCCATAAGTAACAGTGCATTAGATGTTACCGTATATTAAATCCTAAGTAGAGTGTTCCACTTTCTTAATAAAATCCTGGTAAATTCTTATGAAAACAGGCATTGGTCCATAAGTAGAGTGTACCACTTTCTGAATAAAATCCTGGTAAATTAGAAAATTAAGATTTTTGGCGTAATCCTAGAATGTTTTCTGCTAATTACCGTGCAATTGCACATATTATATAATGCACTACTTTATGTATAAAATCCTACAAAATGCACACAAAAACAAGCATGGGTCCATGAGTACAGTCCATTATGTTTTGTATGAAGTCCTACTAAGTGTTGGCAAAACACAGGCACTGCAGTATTTTTGGTACGAAATCTTTCTAAATTCCCACAGAAACCGGCATTACTTTTTGTATCCTAAATTGCCTGGCGAACCTGTATTGATCTACATGGGGAGCATGAAGCCAAAACACATGTATTTATGTGTTTGCTAACTGTAGTGAATTGCTTTTTGTATGAAATTGCGTTTGTTGTGCACGCACGTCACTTTTAAAGCAACAACAGTGCTGCTTATGACGAAAGCAACAAAAAAAGGAGCGATTTGATGTGCTTTATGCATGCAGGGATATTGTACGCTATTAACATATGCACCAAAAAAAGAGGGCGCTATAATTGTTCTTTTTTTCCCCCCCTTCATTTAATCCCAGCCCTGGAAGCTGGAGCAGAGATCACATTTCCATGTTTCAATCCCCCACCATGTGTCTTTACATAATATCAGCCTGTATTAACGCTTACATTGTCTCCTCTTCCTAATGATGATTTCTTTCTTTTTAGTCTTTTTTTTCATTTCTGTCCCTCTTGTCCTTCCCTTCACCTCCAGCCCACAGCCCACTGTGATTTAAAACACACACACACACTCACGCAGACGTCCGCACCGCTGTTTTTACTGCACAATAACACAAAGCACGGGGCTGAGACACCTTGGGTCGCCCCGGCCCCCATCTGTTGCACATCTGGAAGTGGTGCACCGCGACCAATAATTGGAAGTCAATTTGTTTGAAGTTATGGATTTGGCATCTGGCACGATTCATAAAAAACTCTGGAAATCGCATTAATTTTATAGCATTTCGGAAAGGCCTGGCCTCCCCTTTGGTTTTTTTTTGTGCTCTGGTCCCCCCCCGCCTCCATTTTTTTTTTTTTTTACAGAGTGGCCCAAAGCATCATGGGATGACTTCATGACCTAACCTTTGTGTCATAGTTGTGCACATTTTCCACAGTTCCGAGGCAGGATATTGTTGTTTGTCACACGTATGTGACTCATTGCTGGAAATAGATATAACATTTGGTGATTAGTGCCTCCACATCATTATTTCCACTCTTTAGCTCCTTTCTTTTCTTGCCACGCTGTTGCTTTCTTGTTGAACTGACACACACCCGTGTGTGTTTGTACGACCTAGGCAGGAGGTGATTAAGCGTTAGCGGTGGCAGGCTCGACAGGTGAGAAGAGCCTTGTAGCACTCCATGGCGGACACCCGGGCTGCTGGGAGGCCGGCAGGGGGCTCTGACAGCGTCGTTTTTGGTGACAGGACGCCTCGGCTAGGGGGGTTCACGACATCGCTTGGTCGCTTTAGATTTATCAGTTCATACAAGGAAGCTCAGTGCAAGAATTGAGTTGGAAATTGTACAAAGTATTACTTGTGGACACACAAAAACACTCAAAATGACAACCAGGCAGATATGCTGCATTGAAAATGCTAAAATTGTTCCATATTTTTGGAAGGTACTGTACTAAATTGGTTCACATGTGAAGAAATGAAGCTTTTGCAATTTGTACAATCGCACTGAATTCTCCTGAGAACAGGCACTGGACCTTTTGTAAGGAACCCCCACCCCAAAATATGCCAGTTATTTACTAATGAAAGTGTATTGCCTTTTGTATATACATACATACATATATGTATATATATATATATATATATATATATATATATATATATATATATATATATATATATATATATATATATATACATTACTAATTACAGTGTGTTCATTTTCTGTATGAAATGCTACTAAATGTATTAAAAAATGAAAGAGTTACAAGTAACTCTTTAAAATATGTTTGTTTTCTACAAATTGAAGCGTATTGCTTTTGCAGGAAATCCCACTAAATACCCTCTCATACACAAATTGGTCCATACAGTATGTTAAAAAATGTGAAGCTTTTTTAAGTAACAATTTAAAATATATTAGTTTTCAATGAATTGAAGTGTGTTACTTTCGTATAAAATCCCACTAAATACTCTCAAAAACAATTTCTTCTAATTACAATGCATTACATTTTGCATGAAATCCCACTAGATGTGGTCAAATACACATAGCCCTAAACATATTGAAGCTTTTGTAAGCAACCCTTTACAATATGGTACATTTTCTACTAATTTAAGTGTGTTACTTTGGCATAAAATCCTAGTAAATACTCTTGAATAAACGCTGAATTCCAAGGGCTTTCATTTTTGTATAAAAGCCTGCTTAATTCTCTTTTGGTCCATTTCAGCAGTGTGTTATTTTTTGTATCAAATCAGCCCCCAAAATATGTCAAGTTTTCTACTAATTATGCAATGCTTTTAGTATGAAATCCTACTAAATTCTTGCGGGTACTGGTTTGTATGTGGCTACATGATTACTTGAGTAATTGTTGTAGTTTTGAAAGGAAATAGCCATGCAAGTGCATAGGCAGTGCATTGCTGCCACCTGCTGCTGAACACACAACGCAACAGCTGTGTTCCAAGTAGAGAATGCTGAGTTTTATTCAGGCTGTTTAACCTTGCGTGCGACCTGCCAAGTGAATCGGCATGTTATACTTTTGCAGTTTTATTGGGGTTTAATCAGGTTCTCATGAAGGAGATGAAGTAGTAGTAGGAGGAAGGCTCCCAAACGTGCGTTAAAAACACTCAGACGTGTGCAGCTAATGTCTCTAACATGCACGTGTTATCAGATATCGACACTGCTTTCTCAATTTTACTTAAAAAAAAAAAAAGATGAAGTGTGATATTCCAAATAAAAAGCGCCCCGTCCTGATGTCACCATTGCCTCATCCAACCACAATTCCTGCTTGAAGGCCTGCACGTAACGAGCCTTGAACTTTGTCCATGCGTCGCTTTTGATATGGAGGAAATGCGTCGTCTCCGGAGTCTTATTCAAATGTGTGGAAAAGTTAGCATCTTTTTTCATAGCATTGTGTCTACTCTTGTGTTAGACTCTTGCATCAGACCATTATTATGTGTCAGTTTCACTTTAGTTATCTCAACTTCTTACTTGTAATTGTATTACAGTATTGATTGAGCTTAGGTGTGTCAATGAAATGATTGTACAGGATTGGAATCTCACACGGGGCGGCCATCTTGTCTTCTTGTCGACCAGTGATGACATCATGCGCTAATTCTTTGCTAAGCTACATGGAAATGCGCTGCAAGTACTATATTTTTTCAAGATACCTAGTTAACACATTATTTTGTACAACAGAACATTTTCCAGGGTGTTTATTTTGGCATTAAATGAAATTAAAGGAATGGTCCGCTGCGTGAAATCTTCCATGAAACAGGAAGTAGCATGCTAACTAAGAACAGATAGACATACAAACACACATACATGCCACAGTTGTCTTTCTTTTATGTTTTGTTAACAATTGAGCCTGGGCAGAGGTCTGTATGTCTTTAGTAAAGCAACCGTGGAGTGTATTTGTGTTGGTTTGTCTTGTTTGTTAGTTAGCAGGCTACTTCCTGTTGAAGAGGGGGTGCCATTATTGTTCTCTGGACGTGGACCATTCCTTTAATATTAATACGTAGTGAGTCAAACTATAATAATACATTCCTGTATTATTCCTCTTTATCCAGATCCTCACCAACATTTAATGGCTTCTTTCTCCATGTTCCGTGAGTGAAAAAAATGTAGTCAAAACTTTCAAATTATTAGCGGCCTGAAACTTTTGAAGATTACGGTAATAAGAAGTTCTGTTAAGAACACAGTTGGACTCACGCAGTGTATTAATAACACGACAAGACATGCATTATATTGTATGCTAACCGGAAGATGTACGCCAACCAAGGCAAAATGCTTGCGTCAATTTTCGACGTCAACCGGAAAACATTCTAACTGGGCCGGACGCCAACCGACGTTCCACTGTATTTTACCACAGGTTGGGGATTCATTTTGTATCATGTATTTTTATATCATTACTAGTAATATTTTTATTTTGACGAAAACAATCATTTTATATTTTGTCATGACTTATTAATTTTCTCCAAGTATAAAGTATGTAACTTTTTAGTATTATGATTAATGAAAATAATAATAAAATAACACAAAATTCTGCTGGACTTTGCAATCAACCTTACGTCTTGTCCAGTAAACTTTTCCTTTTCTCACTGCTCAAGCGTTCATTTTCTCGTCATTATGCGCACTCGAGGGCTCATCAGCTCACAGTGGGCTCATCAGTATGACTACTCCTCCTCAATACTTGTCTCCATTGTCCACTTCCTCCTTGCTTTCTCTCTTTTTCATCCCCAATCAGCCACCTTTGCTTTTGCTTCACTTTGCAGCCTTTTGTGGGTGAAATATGTTGCGTTATTGTTATTATTATTATAATTATGACATCCTGTTGATACTGCATGACAAGAAGAGGGCATTCTTATCAAAAAAGGGGTTTATTATAGTGTTCCCCACCCCTACAAGACATAAAAAATGTAACATGTTAGATAATAATATGTATATTTATGATTACATTGATGTATAAATACAGAAACACAGCATGTTAGGCACTGCGGTGGAAGAATAAGGCACGCTGGATGCTGGAACGTAACAATTCAAAATAAAACTGGGGTTTTTTTGGAGTAGTTTTCAGTATACAGCGACTACAGTGTTACCAAAGGCTAGTAAATGTCTCCCTTTTTGAATGAATAGAAGTCCTTTTATGGGAGGTCCATGAGCTGATCCTGGATCAGTAAGAACTGTACAGTATATACAAGGCGGGTCTGTCAGTCTGATGCCCTGTTTAACCTTTAACCCCCGTCTGCATTATAGCTCGTCGCCCTCCCCCGAGCTGAAGCTGCTCCGGCGGCTGCTGTCCTTGGATGCCCCCCCGGGCGACCCGGACGACAGCAGCGGGTCAGCGCCAAAAGGCGACAGGGGGTCGTCCATGAGGAGCTCGTCCAGCCGCTGCTCCCCCTTGAGCGTGGCGCTGAAGATTTCCGTGAAGTGGGACAGCGGGTCGGAGAAGGTGGTGCAGCCGTCGGCGCCCGCCATGTGGTCCTGAGGCGCGGAGGGAGCTCCCCCCGGGATGGACGGGACGCCGGCAACCACGGCTATCCTCTGGAGGTAATCACTGTTTGGGTCTTCCTGGTAGAGAGGCGGCTGCTGAGGCTGGGGGGACGATTGTTGCTGCTGCTGTTGTTTGAGGAGAAGTGAGGGCAGCTCTGTCGTCCCCAAAGACGTCGCCATGTTCGGGAGGCCGTGCGCTCGAGCCTGGATCTCAAGTTCCTTTTAAGAAACAAAAACGGATGTCATCAAACAGTACGTTGGGAGGCTGGGCGTCACTTCTTCGCATGTTTGATCATCCAAGCAGGAATCAGATCATCATCAGCACCCTTTTCCGTTTAGGAGGGATGAGCGCTATGTTTTTAACTGAACTCGTCTTTGGCTGAATGGAACAGCTCTCATAGGTCAGTTGAGCAACAGGTAGCCTTAAAACCCAACATTATAGCCAATCACAAGCTAGAAGAAAGTCACATGCAGAAAAGACACAAACACTGAAGAGCAGTAGTACTGTAGTAGTAGTAATAAAACACATTTGTTTTACCCAAAAAGTAATATTAATATTAAAAATGCATATTCTTTATGAAAAATGCATTTGCCAAGTCAAGTCAAGTCAAGTGCATGTCAAAGCGCCAGGTAACGCTAAAGCTCCTAAACATAAGACCGGCATTATAGCCAATCACAAGCTAGAAGAAAGTCATCTGCTGAGATGACACAAATACTGAAGAGCAGTAGTAGTGCGAAAACTATTTTTCCCATTTCAGTGACATTAAACACTCTGTGTCTGTGCAGGAATGGTCAAAAACACATTTAAAAAATATATATTTACATTTTTTTATGCATTCACAAAAAAATTACTATTTATTAATTTAGTTTTTATATTTTTTATTGTCCTAAGGAAAATGCATTTGCAGGCTGTCAAGTGCATGCCAAAGCAACAGGTGGCGCTACAACTCCTAACCATAAGACTGTTATTGAATCTTGAAGAAAGTCAGATCCGGAAAATACACAAACATTGCAAAGTAGTAGACTTTTTATTATTTATTGTGATTCATTTATTGTTATTTTATTGTAGGAAAATGTATTAGCAGGCAGTCAAGTGCATGCATGCAACAGGTGGTGCTAAAACCCCACACCATAAGGCTATTATAGCCAATCACAAGCTTAAGAAAGGCGAATGCGGAAAAAACACAAATGGTGGAGAGTTCTAGAACTAGTAGCAGGAAATAAAAGCACAAAAGGTAACAATAAAAAACAGAAGCAAAATTAATATCAGCAACTGTAAAACACAGTTTGTGTGTGGACAGAAGGCCAAATGCACTGAAAAATGACGGATAAATAATTTTTTTAAATTAATACATGTAATTTTATTGTGTAGTATTATTTTTTCATGTTATTTATTTGCGTTAATGTATTTATTTAATTAATTGCAATCTAATCATCTGCAGGAAAATGCTGTCAATTGCATTCCAAAGCAACAGGGGTCACTATAACTCCAGCCACTCACAAGCTAGACGAAAGCCATTTCCGGAAAAGACACAAGTAGAGGTATTGTGCATTTATGACCGCTACACGGACGTGACACAGATACATCCAGAAAGTGTGTTTGTATGTTGTGAAAGAGCCAAAACAAATACTAAATTGCTAAAAAAATAAATTGTCCAAATTAAGAAATAGGATTGCTTTTTAGCTACAGTATATGCACTTAAGATGATGATGATGATTCAAAACTCAAAGAGGCCATTATTATAGAGAAGCAAAAGGAAATATATGTGAAAAAGTTAGTACGTTGTTACCTGAATCCTGAGCAGAAGCCTCCTGTTGGCCTGCTCCAGCTTCTTCTGCCGCCCTTCCAGCTCGCGGGCGTGCTGCTGCTCCTTCTGCAGCCACCTGATGTACTCCACCGAGGCCTTCAGGATGGTGCCTTTGTTCCAGCGCATGTCGCTGCACATAAAATGTCCAAGATAACCTCTTTTAAAAAAGACGAGCAGGCGTGTTTTTAAGGTTTTTTTCCTCCCGCTGTCTTTTTATGATGTGAATAAGAAATGACGACTTACACGGGGAATTATTCATCCTTAGACATTGCATGGGGACTCTGAAAGGGGATTTTAATAGAATAATTAAGTAGCTATGTGAAAAGTCCATTCTTGTACTTCCTTGGTGTCTAAAATTAATCCTGGAGTACAAATAGGTGAAGGAAAATGAGCTAAGTTGGCTAAGGTGTGAGAGTGCAAGTCATTCTTCAGTGGAGATTACCGCCTTTTTTTTATTTGATTATTTAAAAGGAAAGGAGGTGAAATTGTCCTTTTCCACAGGAGTGCTAGTTGGATCAGAGCTAATAATCTCCTTTATCCCACGTTAATGGCGCGGCGGTGACAAGACCCACCTTCCAATTTAAAATGTGTGGCAAAGTTCAATTGCAGGAGATGGCCATTGGATTTTAATTCAGCTCCAGCGCTCTAGTTGCTCTTCAAACTTTGATTCATGCTTGCCCAGATGACATCAGTGAAAGTTCAAGTGCATTCGGATTCATTTAGCTTACAGTTTAATCCACTCCCTGCCTGCTCTTGCATGCCTTCGAGTGTCTGATGTGATCCAATGTGTTAAAAAGTGTCAAAAAATACATACTAATTCTCAATATTGACGTATCAAGAAAGCGCATATCATAATTGTGGTTGTAGTATGCTGTGGTATAGATAGGGACTGCCGCATACTGCCATCTGCTGGCGTGGAGTTGCACTTCACAACTTATCCATACGTTTAAAAAAAAATCATTTATTTGATTCTGATGGATGGTGATGTAAGACTATCAACTACTCATATTGTTAAAAAAATAAATACACAATGTTAGGTATTAATACACATGTCCATAACAAGAGCTGTATCCAAGTTTTAATGCTGATGTTGATGCCTTACTGTGCTATACCAGTTACAACCACAGTAACAAGCAGAAATGAGTACCTCTTTAACAGTGTCAGTCCTCGTGTGTTTCTTTAGATTAAGACATTTAAAGTAATACAGTATTTATGTTATTATTAGTCATGTTTAATTTCCATCCACCCATTCATTTTCTATGCCGCTTATCCTCACAAGGGTCGCGGGTATGCTGGAGCCTATCCCAGCGTGAGCGGGGTACACCCTGGACTGGTCGCCAGCCAATCACAGGTCATGTTTAATTTATGTTCTAATTATTTTTTTTAATCTTTGAAAAGTCAGAATTTTGTCTATTTCTAATTCATAAATCTGAAGAAATACATTATTTATTTTCATTTATTCTACATTTTTAAGTTAGATGATAATTGTTTTTTTAATCTTTTTAAAGCTGGAATTTTTTTGTATTTTTTAATTAAAACAATTTAAAGCGATATATTATTTATTTTTTAATTATTAGTCATTGTTAAGTTATATATAGATTTTTTAATCTTTGTAAAGTCAGAATTTACTGTATGTTTAATAAAATAACAGCAATAATTTTTTTATTTTCAATTATTAGTCATTTTTAAGTTATATTTTTTTAAATCTTTGTAAAGTCAGAGTTTAGTGTACTTTTAATAAAATAACAGCAAAAAAAAAAATCAATTATTTGTCATTTTTAAGTTATAATTATTTTTAAATCCTTGTAAAGTTAGAAGTTATATTAGGATTTGTATAATTTATTATGATTATATATAATATAATGTATGCAATGTGTTATATTATGATTATTTATTTGGTTGTTGTAAAGCCAGAATTTTCAACATTGCTCTTGTATTCGATTGTGCAGGTGTACCTAATATGGCGGCCTGTGAACACAAGTTTAAATGAGCAACTCACGGGTCGTTTGACTTCGGTATGAGCGTCCCCAGCTCCTTAATCCTGTAGTTGATGTTGTATCTTCGCCTTCTTTCAACTGAAAATTGCCGAAATAAAGACGGTTACGTTTTTAATCCTTTTTTTTTAAGTGTGGAAAAGATCATAGACACTCACTCAAGTTGTGGTTGTCCTTTTTCTGCCTCTCCTTGGCCATGACCCGAGTGTCGTGTTCTGTCAAGACATAAAGAAAGACAAAGACGAGTGATATCGCAGCTGGATAACCAATTGATTCGCAACGCGGTCTGATTTAGACACAGTCAAGAGAGAAAGACAGCGAGTTCAGAGCTGAGGTCAGCCAGAATGTGGCGTTTCCATGCATGAATTAGCTTGACCTCACGCACGCACACACACACACGCACGCACACACACATACACACACACACACACACACACAGAATGAAAGAAAGCTCAGTATAGCTCCTGCTGCATGTGGCAAAAAAAAAATAAAAAATAGTGAGCACTTTTTTTTAAACGACGTACTCCGTAATTAAGCAAATTTACGAAGCGGCCCTGGAGAGGGGCTAAAAAATGCCACTGCATTTGTATTTGTATTCACATTTTTCCAAATTACATCATTAGGGTGCTGAAATTGGATTTCCCAATTTGTCTCTGTTGATTCAATCAAGACAATTTGGAGTCTGTGTGGCAGCGCATTGTCCTCTCCTCTCCTTTCCTCGCCACGCTGACACTGAGAGGGAGAGTGGAGGGCTCTTCAGGCAATACTTTGGACTTCCAAAATCATTTAGGTCCCCGTATTAATAAGAGTGTGATGATTAGTTGTATTTTTTCAACAAAAAAGTCTGCTGAGAGTGGATAAATTTGGAGAAATATTGCTAATATGTACATATGCCTACTTATACGCTCACTGGCACCAAACATCCTATTCAAGAGTCCTGTCCTGTCATTTTAAAGATAACACCACATTGATCCAAATTGTTCACATGTTTTGAACAATACTGTGTTGCAGCTGCATCTGTTCAGGCCGCTAGTATACACGCTACCAGTCCACCAGTCCATGTTTGGACACACTTCCTCATGCTATTGAATGAGAAAGCGTGTCTAAACTTTTGACTATGCGTGACAGGAAGAAGAACTCGGATTTGCTGTAAGTGGTTATTCTCAACCCTGAAGAAAAAAGGACCTCTCTTCTCTGTGTTGCTGCTGCATTTCCCTACGTCTCTGGTCTGTGTGGGTGACAGGAGGAAAAACTCTGATTAGCTATAGGTTGTTATTCGAGACCTCGAGTATAAGACGACCACTCTTTTTCAAGATGGAAAACTACAGTGTTGTGGCTGCATCTCTGTAGGTCGCTGGTGTGTGTGAGTGACAGGAGGAAAAGCTCTGACTTGATAAAAGTGGTTACTCTAGACACTGAGTATAAGACGACACCTCTTTTTCAAGATAGAAAAGTACTGTGATGCATTTGCATCTCTATAGGTCACTGTTCTGTGTGAGTGACAGGAGGAAAATCTCTGATTCGCTATAGGTGGTTATGCAAAACCCTGAATACATAAGATGACCCCTCTTTTTCAAGACAAAAATACTGGGTTGCAGCTGTATCTATCTAGGTGGCAGGTGTGTGTGAGTGATGGGAAGAAAAGCTGTGACTCTAGAAGTCATTATTCTAGGCCCTTCTTTTTCAAGACAGAAAAATACTGTTTTGCAGCTGTGTCTCTCGTGGTCGCTTGTGTATGTGAGTGACAGGAAGAAAAGCTGTGACTCGATATACGTGATTATCCTAGACCCCAAATATAAGATGACCCCTCTTGTTCAAAAGAAAGAAAAGTCCTGTGTTGCTGCATCTTGTCTGGGTCGCTGGTCTGTCTGGGTGACAGGAGGAAAAGCTCTGACTCGATATAAGTGGTTATTCCAGACCCCGAATATAAGAAAACCTCTGTTTTTCAAGAAAGAAAGACAACAGTGTGCTGCAGCTGCATCTCTCTAGGTTGCTGGGGTGTGTGAGTGATAAGAAGAAAATCTCTGACTTGAGTGTTTGTTCTAGAACTTGAGTATAAGACGTCTCATCTTTTTCAGCTGTTTTTTGAGAGATAAAGTCCAGGTGCTCCGTTGTGAAGGTTAGTTATTGTGTTGGTATGATGCAGAACCAGGTATACCTAATGGATTGGACATCAAGTGTGTGAGTCTATTTCAAGTGTGCGGCTGTTAAATTTAGCGCTATATGCGGTATGAGTCCATACCTGTGTATTCCCTTTTTACTGTGAGCTTTGTGGGGTTAGATGTGGGACTCAGTCCACCATTAGGGGGGTTCATACCTTGTTCACCCCCATACACGTCCAGCATGCTGCTACTGAGAGACACCTGAGGAGGAAAGAAGACACTTTTAAATAGTGGATCATGACAAATGAAGGGATGTGAGGCTTGTAGGAGGATGGTGGACGCCCCGACGCCCCCTCCAGCAGGGGGTTAGCCATGCAAATTGCTTATCTTGCATCACAATGAGTAAAAACAACTGGAACGAGGCCAACCAGGCTCCCGTCTACCCCTGACCTCTGCTCATGCCACCATCACACTCAACAGAGATATCTTCTGTGTTGAAAATGTATTTTTTTTTTTTTTTCAAAAAATGATGGAGCTGCTTGGAAACAAAGACAAAACTGTTTTCTCAGCTATAATGATGCCTTTTTACAGACCAGGGGTCAAGATGTAGAATGCCGCCGCCCTTTAACCTCCCCTTATGTGTCTCTCATCTAAATTTGTGTATTTATGGAGAAATACACAATGGGAACGCTTTAGTTTATTGTAAATATGCTTAACACAGTTACATTACATTTACACTTGTACAATTCAACATGGCTCAAAGGAGTAGGAAGAAACAGAGTTGATTGAATCTTACCACAATTACTTGTTGTCTGCTCACTTCCTCTGAATAACATTTTCTTATCGGGAAAAGTATAAAACTGTGTAATAGTAAAGTTGATTGAATCAGCAATAAATGAGGGAGTCCCTCCTTCACAACATGTAAGGACAGAGGAAACAAAACAGGAGCACATTTTTCTGTTGCTATCTCACCAAAGAAGGAGTCGCTTATCAAAAGCCCAACAATTCACAACGACTCCTCCCATCACAGATGCTAACGTGCCTGTACTGATACGTTCCGACATGGTATCATTCCAGAAAAAATCCCATTAAGTGTCTCACGTCACTGCATCCTTTAGCTCCGTGTGGTTTAGTGTATTTCCAGCATGCCTGACACAGTTACATTTAAGAACATTTGACAATCCAACGTGTCCACAAAGGAGTAGGAATAAGCAGAGTTTATTTTATCCTTCCCCTTGTTTGTGGAAAGCGTCGCGATTCTTGGATCTTGGGAACTGTTGCTAAGCCCTGATGAACTTTGACTCATCTCAAGACTTAAGCTGACCTCAAAGATAGGGCCAAACCAACCCCCCCCACACACACCCCGAAAGCCTTCGTAAAAAGCAAATAATGAAGGCGATCCATACTTACATTGTTTTGCATGATGATGTTAGGCTCCATGCAATCCAGGCCTCCATCTTTGAAGCCCGATTCAAGACTGATAAGGTCATCAATAACTTCATCCATGGGGAACTGCAAGAAAACAGTCATGAAAGCCAAGCAGACACCGAAAAATGCTCACCAAAGTTACGTAGAAGTACAGGGCATGTCTGAAAAGGAGTAGGAAGAAGCAGAGCAAAACATCTTTTTCAGATGGGATTGATGAGCACATCAGAGATTCTCTTATCATAATAAAAGAATGTGGGAGGGCCGAGACGGGTGACGGGAAGATGTGTCATCATTTTGAAATAAATCTCCCCCAGACTGCGCCGTGGCTGATGCGGTTTCAACTTCACCCTTTTCATTCCCCTACAATTTCACTTCCTTACCTCGCTGTCATGGCCGCCCATGCTCATCAGGGTGACGGGGCTGTCGGGGTTGCTGCCGGGGTCGTTGACGGACGCCATGTGTCCGTTCCTCATGATGGGGGTGTGGGGGTGCGGTGGTGGAGGCTGGGGCACGGCTGAGGAGGCCAGTTTGGAGCCCAGCGTCAGGTACTGCTTGACCTGCTGGTTCTGACTCTGGTGGAGGTGGAACTTGGAGGTCTCCAGTTGGTTCTGTACCTGCGGTCGAGGAGGAGAAATAGTTGGAGGGTGTGCACAGTTGCTGACTAACGCAGGTGTTGCGAGAAATGGTCGTGAGTCACAGCAGTTTCTTCGAATTCTTTCCACATAAAAACTGTATTCACTCTACTATTTGACATTTTATTTTCCCCGCCGGTTCATGTTTGCAGTAGGATTAAATAAACTCTGCTTCTCCTTACTCCTTTTCGGACATGTTGAATTGTGCAAACATGCGATGTACTTCATATAACTTTGTTAAAGAAAGAAACTCAGCCATAAGAATTTGTGACGTAAGCTTGGAAGTGAAGCCTGAAGTGACACAAAAACATTCCCCGTCTTACATTTGAAGCTCTTGTCGCGTCCCGCATAGTGAAGTAGCTGCAGTCAGATAAGTGTGGCATTCTCAGCGAGGCGAAAAAGTCTTCGGATTTGATTGGTTTTGCTGTAATTTACAGATCCAGGTCCTCTGCTTGCTGTCTCCTCAGCGTGTCCCCTCGCAGTGTCCCTTATAAGGGGCCCTAAGTGAACTAATTAGGCCCAAAACTGGGGGTAAGCTTTTATGTTGCATAGCATGACAATCACTTCAAACAAGCCACTGTCACATCACCCGGGGTTTGATCACTGCAGGACGTCTGCCTTTAGCGTCTATCACTAATTCACTGGGACCGCCCCTTTCTGACCCGCTGGCCAATCGGCGGTCGGCTCCCAAGGTCCTCTTTTGCCTGCTCCAGGGGTTGCAGCAGCACAATTGACCCTTGTTCTCCAATAGGGGTTTTAAATAACTCCACTTATGCCATTTTTAACCAGGCAGCATTTAGGGCGATCGGTTTTGCAAAACAAAAGCGTCAGTAAAAGCTATTTTCAGGTCTTCAGATACAGCAGGCATTATATTTCACCTGAAACATGACATTTAATTACATTTTTGAGTACTTTAAGAGCATCTAATAATCATCTGGTGTCTTCATCCATCACAGGTAAAAGACAAAAACACACACACACACACACACACACACACACACAATAAGAACTTGCCTGAACTCTGAACAGATAGTCCTCCCTGACAAAGCCCAGCCAATCCATTCACAACGTGTGTCACTCAGTTTGCCACACAATGTCGCTTGACCTTTTGTTTGACCGCTTAGAAGAATTACATTATTTTTGCTATCAGGATGTCCGCTTTTCAGATTTATATGAAAGCGCCTTTTGTTCCTAATGTTGCATAGAAAAGGGGGTCCAAATGTGACGTTAAAAAAACATCAGAAACGCTTCCTTATGATCTTTTTAATTGGAAATTATACAAATAGTTTAGCGCTGTAAAAGGTTTGGGATTAGCTGTGTTAATAGTGTTTAGAAATGGCTAATCCTCTGCTAGTTTTGGAAGAACATATGTAAACATGGATAACGATACAGAAAAAATTACATCTTAATAAATAATAATCACTAGTTTGATAAATAAATGTATTATTATTATTATTATTATTATTATTATTATTGTTATTATTGTTATTGTAGTTGCTGCCATGATTATTATGAGTAATAGTAAATAAATATATAGTAGATAAAATTAAAATATGTAATAAGATTCAAGATTCAAGAGTTTTATTGTCATATGCACAGTAAAACTGGTGGTTCTGCTATGCAATGAAATTCTTGTTCTGGTCATTCTCCCAAAAAAGAAAGCAAGAAAATGAATCAGAACAGAAGAAACATAAATACCAATAAATTAAGCAACAACACAACAAAGTAATCATTTACTATAAATACTAAATAATAGTAAATTAAAATAAAATAAATATTATATTATTATTACTATTATTGTATTTGTTATCATGATTAGTTGTAGTAGTAAATAAAAATATAGTAGTAGATAGAATAACTTTTTTTAAAGAATTATAGTAAATAAAAAAATATGTGATAAGTATAATAGTAAATTAAAATTTAAAAATACATTATTATCAGTATTATTATTGTTATTATTAGAATAAATCATTTTTAAAAACTAGTAGTGGTGAATACAATAAAATATATAATTATTAAATTATTTTATAGTATTATATCAATTATTATAAAGCATATTATATTATATACACATTATTATAGTAAATTAAAAAATCAAAGGGATTACCTAGTTAGCTTCTGCTCCTTCTTTCTTCTTTTCAAATGTGTTTGTATAGTAGGCTGTTATTTTAAAACTTTGACTTGCATTGCACCTTTTAATATTCTAGCATGTTCAAAATATTAAAAAAAACCTCATTCATTCATTTGTAAGGTCATTATTAGCAGTAGGATTAGTCAATAAATCGCGACTCAATTTTAGAGTTGACATTGACAAGTAACACACAAGGTGCTTTCAATGTCTGGCAACACAAGCATTTTGGTGTACAACAAAATGTAGCGCAGCATGTCGGCCATATTTGTGGAATATCATTGCAAGGCTTAATGTTCATGTTGCTGAAAATAGTAACTTTTTGTGTCAACTTCGAGTAAATTCCCACAAGAACACAAGAAATTGAAACCTTTTAGCTGATTTTTAAAGCTACACAATGCAGTATTTACTTCCTCAGTGCGCCCACAAGCAAGTTTCTGTTTCCAGAGCCCAAATAAAAGCGTTACTAGCACAAAAAACACCAAATTCCCCTCCCCAACTTATTGGCCATGCGGGCATCCATCTAACTGAGAAGGACCTGTTCACAATACTCAACTTGTCAGTGTTCACTGAGAGCTCCTATCTCCCCTCATTGGGTCCAAACAGGATGCCACTTGTGAGTCAATCTATATATTTTTTTCTGCCAGGGACAGCGAAAGGGCACGGCATCTTGGGCTTGTGTGTGTGATAGCACACTGTTCTGGTTTCACTTTGCCATTTGCGCTACTGTAAATGCCGGAGATACGCTTGTTATCCACTTAAAGGAATCTGATTAGATTTGAGGGGTTACGGTGCTTCAGTCGCAGAAGCTCAAGTCCACAATGGCGTGTCTGTGCATGTGTGAAGAGGAGATGCCGGAGCATTATCAATGCCCTACACACACACGCAAACACGTAGAGACAGCAATGAGATAAGAATGCAATCAATCCAGGCCCCAAGTTTGGGATTTTTGTCTCAATTGTGTCGTTTGAGACACTTGAGTGTTTCTCTTTGGAGATGCTGAGCTGTGCAGACACCTGCTGCAACAACGAGGCAGTGTTTGACGCTGCTGAGGTCGCTGGCTCACGTCTGTTTTTGCACACGTTTGCACTGTTTTTCCTGACTTGCAGACAACAGACCTCCAAATATACAACGTACAAATAACAACAAAGAATGTCCATTGTCATATTTCATGTCATTTTTGTCTCCTCTTTCAATTTTAAAGACGTAAATAGGAACATTTTTAAGCAATTTGCTACCCCAACTGCATTTTTGGAGGCATAAATCACCAAATTTGGTAGACGAAATCAGCAGATGCATTTTAAGCAACACGATCTTGTGTGAATTTTGCGGAACATTAAACCAAAAGTTAAAACGGGACAATTTTCCAGCAACATATAAGCGGAAAGCAATACCACAAAGATGGCGGACAAGCTGATGAAAGTTAAAACACGGGAAATTCACAGGAAACTATTTAAACAACAGAGTGATGGGAAAGAAAGGCAAAATAGGGTAGTTTCCCCAAGGAAAATGGGAGGGTTGACATATACTACTTTATTCCACAAATATGGCCAACAATGCTACACTTGGGTTAAAAAAAACAGTTATAAATGATCTAAAAATTCCATTATATTTTATATGATGATTTTAGGTTTTATTTTATGTGCTATGTCTATACTATTTTAATCGATTGTAGATAAAAAATGATCTATCTATTAATATTATTAAATTTTGAAGAAGTCCCAAAGGAGACTGTACTTCCTGAGGAGACTGAGGAAATTTGGCATGTCCACCACAATCCTGAGTTGCTTCTACAGATGCACTATGGAAAGTGTCCTTACCGCCTCCATCACTGTTTGGTACGGTAACTGTACAACACATGATAGGAAGGCACTCCAGCGGGTGATCAAGACCTCACAGAACATTGTTGGGGCAGCCCTCCCCTCACTGCAAGACATTTATAAAACTAGAGTCCTACGCAGAACACACAACCTCATCAAGGACAGCACACATCCACAACACTCACTATTCACACTCCTACCGTCAGGCAGGCGCTACAGGAGTTTGAAGTCCAGGACCACGCAACACACGCACACACTCATAGCACTTTAATATTTATTTATTTGTATTCATGTCTCTTCTGTTGTTGTTGCTTAATTTATTGGTATTTATGTTTCTGATGTTGTTATTCTTTTTCTTGTGTTTTTCTTTCTTTTTTGGGAGAATGAACAGAACAAGAATTTCATTGCACAGCAGAACTACCTGTTTTACTGTGCATATGACAATAAAACTCTTGAATCTTAAAGAAAGTTTTAATGTGTACTATTTCAAGTAACTCCACAAGTACAATCAAATTCTTTTAAGTTTGCTTTTTATCTTTTTCAAGCAACCCCGAAAGTAGTGTTAAATTATACAAATTTTGCTTACTTTTTGTACAAAATCTTACTAATATTTTATAAGAGGATATTTTATTTGATTGTCATTATTATGTTTATCTTTATTAGTAGTAGTACTGGTATACATGTGTTATTATTCAATAGTTATTATTATTAGGGTCTACCTTAGGGTGGTAGAAGTCAAAGTAGTAGTATACATTTTATTATGATTAAATTCATTCTTTTTCTATGCCGCTTTATCATCACAAAGGTATTAATAATATTTTTTTTTTTTTTTGTGCTAAATTCTCCTAATTTTGCTGACTTTATGTACAAAATCTTACTAATAAGTCATGAGAAGTTTTTTTCCCAGCTACATCTACTACACATTTAAACCATATGCTTTATTAAAATATCCAAAAAGGACTTCTCTCCCATTATTGGCTGCAAAACTGAGTTGTGCTAGCAACACACTGACAAAGCATAAAAACATACCGTATCCATTTTTCAGCAAATGTCCATACCATACCGTGCATTAGAGGTTGACTGTGCATTCCTCTTCTAATTAAAAATAATATATATTCTTTCCATCTTCAACATGCTGTACTGAAACGTATTAAGAAAGAAATACCAATATGAACATCTTGAGTCCCATTGAAGTGCTTCTCTAATGAGGACAACTCAATGGAGTCTCCTTAAAAGATTTTCTAAAGCTCTTGTGCAACAAAGTTTCAGTCTTGCTCAAGTTCTCCTTTCACTTCAGAAAACGCCAGCTGTTTATGAAACACGAGCTAACATGAACACATAGTGGACAAAACCCTGTAGGAGGGTTGGATTCACTTTCTGTAAGATGATTTAGTTGAAAATATCAACCTGTGATATTAAGCAAGGACACTAACAGCTACTTGCACTTGTCCAACTATGCGGTTCCCCTAGCTGGCGGAATTTAGCATGTCAGCATCTCTGTAGTGTATATCTGGAACATTAGCATCTGTGCAGCAGGTGTCTTCATTCATGATATTAGGCAACATTTTACAAGAGTGGCTTGTTCATCATAAAAGGTTAGCTCTGAACCTCCGGTTCCACTACCTCTGTGTTACACTTTTCCTCATAAGTGTTTTTTAATATGGTAATGAAATTGTTTAAATTAAATTTGTTATTTGACGACAATTGATTGTATTCTGTGTATAAACTGTAGTCAATGGACCGAGGTTGCCCCCGCGGGCAAAATTTAGCGCGTCAGTACTGTTATCGTCGGAGCACGTCTAGACTGATATTAGGCTACTTTTTTTTTACAAGAATCTACAGGCTTGTTGTGCATGAAAAGTTATCTCTGAGCCTCAGCATCCACTACCCGTCTCTTACACCCATCCGTGATAGCATTCCATTTTGTTGCAAATTTTGGGTTTATACTAAATCGAATGGAGCGAGGTTCCCACAACTGAAAACATTTAGCACGTCAAAACCTCTATCTTTGGAGCAGGTGTCGACTGATATTAGTTTACTTTTCACGAGAATCTACTGGTTTGTTCATTACAAAAGGTTAGCTCTGAGCCTCTGGATCGACTACCTTTCTATCAGTCACTCTGCCTCCTCTCCATTTAGTGATTACACTAAGCGCTACTTGCACGGTGCAGACACGTCCAAAAGCGCACAACGGCCTACCTGCAGCAGCTGGATTTCCGTCAGAGTGACCACTTTGACCACACAACGTCGACTCATGGCGTCCGCGGTGTCTCCCATCGCAGGAGAACCCCGAAATCTGTGCGCCCAAACAGCAAAATTGTCTCGCGGTTAGGAGAGAAAAGGAAGAAGCTTTGAAAAAATATCACAGAGGAAAGGAAGGCATGACACATCAGCTTATTTGGGGACGTTTCCTGTGAGAAAGACCTGACTGAAGCAGAAATGCTCATGGCGGTTGGGGTGTGTGTGTGATGCTCAATAAGTCCACACTGCTTCTTCTGCATGCCACACTTTTTCCTTCCTGCAGGACATTCAGCACATTCTCCCAGGTTATCTCCATGACAGCCACTTCCCTTGTGGTCTTTGTTTTAGCCATCAGACTCCAACAAAAAGGTCCTGCAAGGCCTTCCCTGACTTTCTCCAGTCTAGATCCTGCATTTTGTAGACATTATCCAATGCTTCTACTCCTCTTTATTCATTCACATATGCATATATGTCGACTTGAGCTTCTTCTGAACAGAGCAAGGTTACCCGAGCCGGCGGGACTCAGCATGTTAATATTTCTGTATATTTGATATTTGTGAAACTGATTTTTTTTCTGCGATTGACTGGCAACCAGTCCAGGGTGTACCTCGCCTCTTGCCCAAACGTCAGCAGGCATAGGCTCCAGCATACCCCCATGACCCTAGTAAGGATAAGCGGCATAGAAAATGAATGGATGGAAAAATATTGTTTCATTTGTTCGGATTGTTTTTTTTTTACATGAATCTACTCGCTTGTTCATCACAAAACATTAGCTCTGAGCCTCAGGATGCACTACTTTTCTGTTACGCTTTTCCTCTTAATGTAATTTAACATTGTTGTTAAGTTGTTTAAATATAATTTATTTGACGGCGCTTGTTTGTATTCTGTGGCCAGTGGAGTGAGGTACCACCAGCTAGCAGAATTTAGCACACAAGCACCTGTGTATACAGCGGTACATCGCTTTTCATTATGAATTTGAAAACAGAACTGAAAGATTTGAAAACAGAGGCATTTAATCCAGTTAATCCGCTCCAGACACCAAAAAATACATTTTATCGAGAATAGTTATCCTTTTACATCCAGAAAACAATATGAAGTATGAGTATGAATGGATAAATTAACATTTATGATAATTTTTACCTTTATTGGAGACTTTTGTTGGTGTAGACGGTGAGGTGCGTGTTATTTAGTAGTCGTACTCAATAAAAAATGCATAGAAGCAAACGTGATTCACAAACACATTGGGTGCTTTGTTTGCGCACTCAGTTTTGTGGAATGATACAGTAGAGGACAAACAGACTACTTTGTTACGCGCAATATTGTACGAGAACCGAGATAGTTGTCGAAAACCAACTCATAAGATATCAAGGGCATTTGAAAATGGAAGTTTGACTGGAATTGGTATTTTTGGATCAAGTGTTTTACGAGGCAACTTTTTCATGTTGGCAAAAATCTACCGGCTTCTTCTTGTCACGTCTTGGCTTTGGCGTTGTGGCGACAATCCCGAGGATGCAGAGAGCAGGAGACCCGATTGCAGGTGAAGTATATTTTTTAATAATGCTGCAATACCAGCAAAGACAGCAGTAGTGTGGCAAGCCACAATAAACAATGCAAAGACAAGAGAAGAAGCAGCTCCAATCAGCAACAGGTGCGAGTGATAAAGGAAAAGCAAAGCAGGCAGGCACAGAACAGGCAAAACAGGAAATACTACAAAGTAAAGGCATAAAACAGGAACAAAGGCATAAAAATGAACACAAACCAAACTGTCATGCAGGCTAACTCACAGAGCGCGACACTTCTGTCGTGTAAAGAGGTTAGCTCTGAGCCTCTGGATCCACTACCTTTTTGTTCCACTCTTCCACTTAATCACACTTTTCTCGAACACAACAGATCAATTGTTGGAATATACTTTGCTCGTGAACCAAATATGTCAGCTTTTGTCGTCTCAAATGAGTTCATATGAAAAAATGAGTGAATGGAGCGAGCTTCCACAGGAAATTGGACTGACCTTTTACAATAATGTACCGTTTTGTTCATGACTTAGTTTGTTCGTCTTTCTTTTCCCCCTCAATCACTGCACTGTTGTTGCACCTTCTGTGTTCTTTTCTCTCCCTGTTAGAAAATTTAAACACCGGAATTGAACAAACGATCAGTCATTGCTGAGACACGGAGAATGGGTAGGATTAAATAACTTTTGTGCTTCTTCCCACTCCTTTTCGGACAAGTGTAAACGTAGTGTCGGTGTAACTTGTCAAGCAGTTTCGAAACAAATAAAACCAGGAGCATTACCGTATATTTGACTCACCAGTAAATATCCATCATGTCATGAAGTCCATCATGTCATGAAGTCCATCAGGACAGCTGATGAAGACGTTCCCCCTTTAACACACAATAAGCTACGCTACGTCTTATTCACCAGTTGCCCCACACACGCGGATCATTTCATTAAGCTCAGCTTTATTTTAGCCTCCACATCCAAAGAAATGTTCCACCTCCATCTGAGGCTTGTGTGCATGTGCATGTGTCTGATACTGTTGTTAATGAGTTTGTCCATTATTGACGAGTCATGTTGAAGGGATGTATGAGTAATGGATTTTTACAACCAGACAGGGTGCAAAGCATTTCAAGCCAAACTAGTTTGCGGTCAACTGTGGTTGTTGTCAGTGGGAGTGAATGGAGCGGGTTACCCCCAGCTGGCCAAATTTAGCCGCAGCACTTCTTTGTCGTAGGTGTTTACATCCACTGGATGTACTGTAAAACTTTTTTTTTTTTACAAGAAAGTACTGCCTTGTTCATGATAAAAGATTAGCTCTGAGCCTCAGGATCTTCTACATTTCTGTTACGCCATTCTCGTTAATTGTCTTGTAACACAGCAATGGCAGTTGATTAACAGTTGCATTCCAACACCAGCCACAAATAGCGGGGTTCTACTGTAGACATGATTTATCACAAACAGTAGAAATTAATGCCAGAATCATGCTGCTGCATTGAGGCGTCACTATGTGCTACTCAGGCTCCCTCCTCTCCCTCTAAACCCTAAACTTCAACATTTGCAAGCAGTTATTAGATTAGATTCAGCTACAGAATCCTCTCCGTCTCTCTTCAGTTGCCAATGTTCACTTGCGACGATGGAAACTAACAAGCCAAATGCACAGTCCAGGCTTAAGCTCTAAGTATGCCCGACACGCTTATTAAAGGTGTTTTAAAGTTTAAAATGTATAGGCACTCGCCACTCATGAATGATAATGTAAGATGATCAGTAGAACAGATGCAATCGGAGTCAAAGTCTAGCCTTTAGCCTGGTCGTCAGGCCACGCTTCCATCTTATGACTGATGATCATATCGTATGCTGTTCTTTATGCTGTATTATTATGCTGTACATTTTATCCTTTGCTATCAAGTACTTGTAAACCATCACCAACTTAGATGAGATGTGTATTCTACGAAAAAAATTAAATAAAATAATAATAAAGTTTAACAATTAAAAAAATAAAAAATAAATCAAAAACAAAAAAAATCCATGAATTTGCCGGGATGCGAATGCTGAATGACAAATTCACTGTACACGATAATGAATGGAGTGAGGTTTCTCCCACTGGCAGAATTTTCCGCTTGAGGACATCTATATATTGACTTTTGCAACAATTTACTGGTCAGTTTATGTCATCTAAAATGAGTTCTTTGAAAAAGTTGGTCAGGATGCCTCCCTGGGGAGGTGTACAGGGCACGGCCGACCAGGAGGAGGCCTCAGGGAAGACCCAGGACACATTGGAGAGACTATGTCTCTCAGCCTGGGCCTGGGTACGCCTCGGGAGGAGCTGGACGAAGTAGCCAGGGAGAGGGAAATCTGGGCTTCCCTGCTTAGGCTTCTGCCACCGCAACCTGACCTTGGATAAGCGGAAGAAGGTGGATGGGTGAAAAAGTTGGTGAATGGAGTGAGGTTCTTCCAGCTGGTAGAATTTAGCACGTGAGTGCCTCTGTATATCTCAACTTTGGCATCTTTAGATCGGCTTCACCCTGTTTTTTTCCCCCCATATTTTGAAGTTTCTAAACCTCACCCTCTTGTGTATTGTCTGCCGCTCGTAAAAGTCGTATGGTGTCGAACTGAAATTCCTCAGCCCGAGCCACAAGTGCTCACCTTTGTTAGTGGCACCGCGCCATGTTTTAAACATCAGGGACTTCCTGTAACAGCCGGCCCGGCTTCTGAGACCGCGCATCAAAGTGCGGCTCGCACATCTGAGGGCTGTTTTATCCTGCTAGAAAAGGAATGCATAATGGACACGGCACCACTGCACCTTTAATGACGCTTATATGAATTAAATATGGTGGCCATTTTAACCGTGTTACATGCTTATCGACTTCGTGACATAGTTAGTTTAGATTGTGCTTACATTACAGCCCAAAGAAGTGGTGTTGGGGGCAGTTTCACGAAAATAATTCTTATGTACAAAAAATAATGCACAAATAATTACTTCTATTTTTGAACCAGCCCTTGCATGCAACTGGAAAACAGTCATATTTAATCTGTAAAAATATTCAAAATAATAATGATATTGTATTTAATTGCTATTAAATCCCTGTCAGAGCAAAATAAATTCAAAATAATTCCATGTAAATGTTTATATCTACATTATTGTGACGTGAAGCCTCATGGGTGAAAGACATCTATGTTAAAATACACTTAAACCTGCCAATAAATGTCATTTCATCACAAATTAGATGCCAACAAGGGACGTGACAGGGGGAATATTATGGAATTTGATGAGAGAACATTGCCACTTCTGCCCCAAGCAGTGCTCGTGAGTTTGTAAGGGAACCTCAAACAAATGGAAAGAAAGTATTTTCCACATGATTACACACTCCTGCGCTTCCAACTTCAACTTCCAACAACATTAGGCACACCTGCACAATCCCATCACATAACAAAAAGTCTGTCTGTCCACTACAAAAGCCATTACAAAGATCATCTTATTTTTAGCAGTCAGGTGGCTGCAGGGGTACTTAAAAACGGATCTCCTCTCATTCCGTGTGGAAGTGGTACATTTCTGTTTTCTCTGTCCTGCTTCCCCACTCTGTTTGAAACACTTTCTTAAGTTTAGAATAAGTAAATCGGAGAGGCTAACTAGCTAGTTCTGTAGCTTGCTATGCTTGCGCCCGCCATCTGTTGTGTCCCTGCACTGATCTCCTAGCCTGAGCAATGTGATGAAACAAAGAATAACAGTAGTGTAAAAGTGACTATTGGAGCGTTATTTCATGTCTACAGGACTCTAATATGTATTAATAATGTTCAAACCTTATTTAGAAAGTCATAAACAGGTTTTGTATGCTCCGACTACAAAAATATTCCATTTATTAACACTGACTCATATATACATTTTACATGCAGGGACTGAAGTCAAAACTGAAACCTGCAAAATTCAACAAAATGCATACCAGTCGTCCCTTTCAATATCGTGATTCGATTGTCGCTCCCTCACAATATCATTCATTTTTTCCAGAAGTGAATTAGTTAATAAATGATGGCTGCTATTATTAGTCAAAACATATTGAAATACAAGTGATATGTAGTTTTGTGGTCACTTGGTGGCAGTAATGACACAAAACATTGAGACATTACCTTACATTACGTTACCATGAAGTCATGAAGTCAGCTATGGCATGTCCGACATGATAGAGTAAATAAAGTGTGGAAGTGGTAAGTTTTTTGGGTATGTTTTGAAGAAATAAAATTGAGGCTAGCTTGCTAGCATGCTAGCTCATCTCGAGTCCCTGCAGCATAAGAGTTGCAATGTGGTGTAAACAATAGTAGGAGTGTAAAGGTGACTATAGGGGTGTTATTTCATGTCTATGTGGCTCTAATGATGTTAAAAACTGTATTTATAAAGTCCTAAACAGGTTTTCTATGCTGTAACTACAAAAGTATTCCATTTATTAACATTGAATCCTATATCACGGTCGGGTCTGGAACCAGTTAACCACTATAAACGAGGGACAACTGTATTCAAGGGTCAAAATGCGTGGCATGTGCAAAAAAATGTGTACATGTTGGCAGGTCTGCATTCCATTGAATTTTTTAAAACTTTTTTTCTCCCTTTGGCTGACAGTCAGACAGACAAGAACTAAGATGAAGTGTTATTAAAGCTACTAGAACATGACTGATGACATGATCGCCTGAGGCCTTTTCAGTCAGAGCAAAGATTTGTAGATCATATTGATAGCTAAATTGGGAGTAGGACGGATTTTAACACGTAAAGCCAACTTGGAAGTTGAATTGACACAGCAGACGGGCTAATAAGAGGTGATGGAGGAATACCATGTGGAAATGCCCTCTGACTCAGTGTGCCAACAGGCAAGGAGAGGAAAGACAGAATAAGTTTGGAAATGTTGGGAGGGCAGTGCCCTGAGGATGCTCGCGCAGTTCAACTTGACCAAACGAGAGTGAAAATCAGCATCAGAGCGTTTCCAAAGTCTCAACTTTGAAGCTTAAAATGGCATCAAGAAGAGCATCCTAACCACATTTGTGCAGCACTGTTCAGAAGCTTTTGGTGGGCATCTGTGAATGTCACCTCCTCCCCCTCCGTCCCCTCCTCCTCCTCCTCCTCCTCCTCACTCCGCCTTTAACTCAATTGTGGCAAATGAAATAATGCAATAGATCTTTAATGAGAACTAAGCAGAACATTAGATCAAGCATTGACCTTACCCGAACTAATATTGTAAGGTTTGTGCTGCAGACACAAAAGAGCGCTTTGTGGTGGGTTTTTTTATATATTTTTGCTCTTCTCAGTTATCTTACTACTGCTTGAATGGGAGCGGGAAGTATGCCAACGCTGCCCTTCCCAATTGATGCACAGAGGATATAAGAAGCAGTGCGACATTGCACTTTAAAGCACATATCTAATCAGCCAACCACCTGCAAAGGTATTGCAACATGGCAATCTGTGTCAGAAGTGCACGGATGCACACCAACATTTTTAAAGTACTGTCTTTGCAAAGGCCAAATGGCCTAATACTTTTTCTAATAACAGAAAAACAAGACTTCCAAAGTAGGTGCGAAAGTACGGAAATATTGTAACAGTGTAGTTGTTTATGCACACAGTCTGTGTTTCCTGACAGTGACACTGCCAACTAGTGGCCTGGCGTGCATAGTACAGCCTGGCTATTTGATCCTAATGCTAGTATTGCTTCATGATGCTATTATTTCAACACACAACCATATTATGTGGCCAGAAAACCCCCCAAAAAACACCCTCAACTAACCTCAAACTTTCTCTCTCATCACATTATTATTAAATATATCTCCATTTACATATTTACACACTTTATTCTGTCTTCGTCTCATCTCTTCTGCCTTGATGTTTCCCTCGCTGTCTCTTTCTCTTCATCTATGGTTACCGTAATGATCTTATGCGTGTGTGTGCGTGTGCGTGTGTGTGGGGGCACCTGTGCGAGGCTAACGTGAGACGACGCCGATCTTTTCATCACAATGGGGGAGCCCGAGAGACCAAAAGACTCACTTAAAAGGCGTATTTCAGGGTATTAATTGCTTGACATGGCTCACCCAGGTATGGGAAACGTTGCATATGCGGAAATTATGCCGGCTGGTTTGAGGGAGGGAGTGAAAAAACGTTGCAACGGACGTTTGTGTCATATTTTGGTGCAGCGGTCACGTGTTGTGTGCGGGCAAAGTTATGCTAACTAGGTTAAACACACCCCCAACTTTTAAGTTTCTGTAATATCACACACATGTTATCTCAAGTGTACTCGCAGGGCGTGGCAAACAAACAATGAATTAGGTCATGTATTCTACATTTATGGGACATTTAGAACATAAGCAGTAACAACCCAGAACACGGCAAAATTCTGATACTATACTTAATACCACACAAATTGATCAGAAATATTTAACAGAATGCATAAGTACTGTTTTTTTTTAGCTAAATTGTGCCAAAATATTCCAAATATCTGGCAAAAAAAGTCATTATATTGTGCAGTAGTAGTATCATGTGATAAAATAGTATCATAATGTGTATTTATATTATATTTATTATATATGATACTATATTATATTTATTTAACATATTTTTTTATAATAATTACAATACATTAAATGAAAATGTGATGCACTTCCTGTACAAATAAACTAAACCATAACCATATTATTACTATTTTAATACTTGTATTAATATTGTATTAATGGTATTATTACCATTAATATGACTAATATAATTATTATTAGGACTATTATTATTAGTAGTAGTAATAGTGGTATGATTAGTATTGCTATTAAATTCAATCAATACTGTATATTATTAGTAGTACTTGTATTAATTATATGTTTCATTGTGGCGTTTATTACTTAGATATGGTATTGTACTTCCGGATCGAATTTTTGCAATGTCACTCATGCTGAATCTGTAAATTCTTATAATTGTTTGCAACCACAACAACAGCAATATATCACGCAGCTGCTTGTAGTCTATGACGCGCAAACAGCCCCGTGACACCCGTGTAAAGTTATTCTGACATGGAAATCCAGCAGGACATCACTATTTCCTGTTATCATCTGCTGATGCTGTTTGTGTATTATGTAGCATCCTGTCATCATCTGCCCTATTACTTAGCATAGCGACTTGCTTTCAGCAGCACTCGGGCTGACTTCAAATAAAAGTAGGTGTGTCATGGTTACGTACCTGTCCATACCAGTTATATTCCAGCATTGTGTCAAAATGAAGCCAAAACATGCACCCGGCTCGACTTGTTATCACTGGAAGGTGCAGGTACGGGGAAAAAAATACTAAGTTTTGTCCCGTGCGGAATTGTCAGGACTTTTTTTTGTGGGGAGGGGGAGGTACATGTCCACACGCACTGGCGAGCTCTGATTGGCAAGACTCGTACCCATAGAATTTGGGCGCTCCCAGAGCTTCTGACCTGTTGATAATAAACCTGAACCCATTATTTTGAGTCAATGAATTGAAAGAAATAGGGCAAAGGAATGAAAGCCGCAGGGCCAATTAACGGCATTCTTGGATGTATTACACGCTAGCTGGTGTAGCTCAAGGCGGAGCAGTTTTTTTCTCTTTTTTTGCGCCTTTTGTCTTTATCCCCTCTGTTATTCATTAATTATTCTGAGCGGGGGTCAGGGGTCACGTGCCTAATTGCTCAATCATGACACTGACACTTTTGACTGTGCCACCTTGGATTGTGACCATTATTCAAGTTGCATCGAGAAATACCCCCAGAAATGTCTTATTGATGTCATATTTGGTTTTCATGAACGTTAGTCATAACTCTTGGTATGGATGGAGTGCAAGCATGATCATCAAATGCAGCTTTACCCCTACCATTATAGTCCTACCCAATGGTAGCCCCCCCATGCTCCAAAAAGGTCAAGTTAATTTGATTTTAATATTTTTTCCCGCAGAAAACACCTCTCATTCACCATAAGTTAATAATAGTTTAAGAATAAGTGATAATACAGTGATTCCAATGGCAAAACGCAAAGGTGGTGTCCATGTCCGTAAAACTATTAAAAAACGTTTTTTTCGGAACAGATTTATCCCGAACAGATAAATTGGATTTACATTATCTCTTATGGGAAGAATTGATTTGGTTAGAGTATATTTCAGTTAGAGTCGGACCTTGTGGGATGGATGAATGATGATAACCAAGGTTCCACTGTATGATGAAAGGTGGTGACTATCCAATATAATGAGGAGCGATTGCTGTGCAGTCCTGTTACCTGCCCCTGGGAGAAACACATGCGCCCAAATTAACACGTTTTCTGTCTGTAAGCCATCGTTTCCACATCAGCAGGTTCCCATAACTGCACTGAGGAGTTTGTGCCACTGGATTTTTCACAGTCTGAGTCACTTTTAACGGGCCATTGGCAACGCATTGCTCACTTTATGCTAAACGTGGATGACTGTGAGTCACATCAGCAGGAATAGAAGCAAGCGTATGTGGCATTTTTTTATCGCTGGCACTACTCTTTTACCCTCTTGCCGCGTTTCAGAAAGACTGACGGTCAAACAGGGATGAGCAGGAAACAAAGAAAATTCAATTTATCCAAGCGATAACAGAGGTGTAATCGGATTTGGAAAAATATGATGCCAATTCCACTTTAATGCGATTACAAACGAGACGGCGTAGTGTGGTTTAATTACGCCTCAGACTTTTTTGACTCTGTTCATCTCGCCCATGAATGCAGGCGGTTGTGTCGGGTTGTATATGCACGCTTTGATTTTGGGAATCGTCAAAGGAACTTCCTGCGTCATATTACTGCAAAATATCAAACTTAGCCATCATATCACATAAATGAAAATACCGTGGTTGGTCTCAAATTGAATTAACTCTGCAAATTTTGAGTCGGAATTAGGCTACAGGAAGTTAAGAGATGGAAATTCACTGTTTATGCTTGCGGTTGAAATATTTCCATAAAGTTATGCACCAATTACAAAAGCCTCGCTATTAAGGTGACATATGGTAGCGGAGGTCGACATATCATATTGACCTTAAGTTTGGGCTCCTTATATATTGTCTTATATTTGGGGTCTTGAGATTTATTCAAGCGAGCAAGCTTTTCTTCCTGTCACTCACATGCCTTTGAAAAGAGAGGTCTTCATATAGTCTGTGGTTTTATGTTCGGGTCAATGCAGTATTTTGGCCATTCAGTTACAGTAGTACCTCAGTTAACATCTGCCCCAGTTAGCGCGAGTTAACATCCAAAATGTTGCCTTGGCTTGCGTTTGCTCGCTTGTTTAGCGTCCGAAATAGCGTTTGGTTTGTTTACGCCACCATCTTGGATCACGCGCTGAAGATGAAATCTTACACTACTTGCACATGATTTTGCAATGCATTGTGGGCCGCGCGCACCATTTTAGGCGATGGGCCGTACTGAGACAAGGGTGCAAGACCTCAGAATTTTACAGCTTAAAGCGAAGACCGTCATCATTTTAGAGGTATGGCTCAGAGGTCATCAGCTGCAGTGCACACAGACATACACATCTCCGGTTCCCGCGTTACAGTCAACCGGCCGGCACATCAATGCTGAAACGCTGTGTTTCTGCCTGTCTCATTTTACATCCATAACACTCATTTCTCATTTCTTCCAACAACAAAACGTAACATGTTCGAGGCATTTCCGCAATGTCACTGCTGGCAGTGTTTTTTTTGGTTTGTTTTTTCCATTTTTTATATGAAACGGAAAGGTACATGTTTATTGGTTCTACAACGTTGACATTTACTTTGGTATATTTTTTACATTTTTGTAAATTGTGGTTGCAGCAGAATGATGTGTTTATTTTGTGTTATTTTGTTAATTGATGGTTTTGAGGATTTTTTTCCAACAAAACTAGGTAAAAGTGATGTTATATGTTCAGTTGTCCATCCATTCTTCATTTGCAACATTTTTGCTTCATTTTCTGCAAAAAACTGTCTATAAAATGTGTTTTGCGTTAACATTTGTGTGTGTCTGGAACGGATCAATTGGATTTACATTATTTTCTATGGGAAAATTTCCTTTGGTTAAAGTCCGTTTTAGTTTGAGTCGGACCTCTGGACCAGATTAATGACGTTACCCAAGGCCCCACTGTATGAATAAAGTCGTGTGACTGTAAATGGCATTTGTGGCACCCCCCACAGGTTGTGTTCAAAATGCTTCACAATACATGCTAGCATATATGGAATACAGATGTCCTCGTGGTCAATGACTGACGGCCATTTAGTTGCTAAGTCCCACCTGTGCCGCTCCAAAGACGCTTTGCTTGATGATTTCTCGCCCAAAGTCAGCTGGGATAGGCTCCAGCAATGAGGTTAAGCGGCATAGGAAATGGATGGATGGATGGATGGATTATTTATACAAACCACTGCATGAGTTGCTGGCACCAGCATCATTCAAGCATGAATAAAGACACTAACCAGGCAAACCTTGAAGAAATGTTATGAGTATCATCACCCCTGCCTCTCATGCTGTCCTCTGACACCACCCAAGGGGAGGCCCGTCCCAGTACTTAAGAAGCACTGCCTTTAGACTAAACACCCTGTTTTTTCCATGAGTAACCTTTCAGGCTCGTCTCATGTTTGGGTCAATCCAGGATGTTGGCCATTCAGTTATTAATATAGCTTGACCAAACTGAATGTAGATGCATCAGTCAATGCTTCCGCCCCTTCCCCAAGAAAGGGCACATCAGGTCACAAGCTCATCCAATCCTTTTTGGATGTGTCCTCTTCAAAGGAGGGATCCAGTGTAGAACCTCTGGCCATGGGCAACCCCCGAGGGCCACGTCTGCGTGTCCCTACCGAACAAAACACCGTCCCACTCTGACTTCCCTTGATTGTGCGTGAAGCCTATCATGGCCGCTCATCTTGTCTCCTTGGTGGACGCAGGCACAAAGATAGCATCATGCCGCGGTCACAAGGGCAAAAAACACCAACCTGTTTATGGTTGATTTCATTTTGTACATGCCTGACGGTGTTCCATTAAAGTGCATGACATTGCATATGCATTCTTTACACTGTACTCTTTACTTGCGTATCTTGCTTGCTTGCTGCTGTAACAAGTTAATTTCCCCGCTGTGGGATAAATAAAGTACATACATACATCACCTGTTTATACTTGCACAACTCCACAGCTCAGCCGTTACTCGCTTTGATCATTGATCATGCATCTGTCACTAGATTTTAACCCATTATTAATCCACATTTGTACCACTTAATATGCATCTAAACCACATTTCCTAAATGTTTTGCAGAAATCCTGTCACACTAAACTGTGACCTCAAACAGTACGTGACTGTATCCATGTCTTGGTGCACACACGCAATATACAGCAATTGTTTTCAATCACACAGGGCTCATAAACACACACAAACACTCTAGGGGGCCGTGGATGCCAATTATGTGAATCTTGTACCCCCCTGCTTTGAGCTTATCTAGCCTCCAGGGAGACCTCCGGCCCACTGCCCACCTTCCCACTTCAACACACAACTCCAAACCCAGCATGGAGCAACACACCGTCCCTGATGGTCCACTTCACCGCCACCACCGCCGACGCCGTTTACGACTCCTGGCATTGTACCTTTTCACCCCCCAACCCCCTTTTGAATCCTATTAGTCTGTGAGCATAGTTTAACAGAAAAAGACTGTCAACTTCAACTCAATTAGGCCTAATAGGATTACGCTGGTATGGGCCGTGAGTTTTCAAATCGGAATGGAATTTTTTTTTTCGGGGGCCAACACCTGCTACATCCGAGGAATTAATGTTACCAAAAGCTACGGAGGATGCAGAAGGCCTTGACCATGCCCACCGTGGAGATGGAATGCTGCCATTGTCATTGAACGCATCCTCATTCTGAGTTGTTCATCATATATCCTGCACTTATTTGTTACTTTTTGTTATTTGCATCCTTTTTTTTTTTTTACCAAAGAAGCTGTCTACAAACTCTATTAACTTTACCAATACACATTTCTATCATTCAGAATGGTAACCTGGTACATGTTAAACAAAGGAAGTAAACAAACTATCAGTACCTGCTGAGACTTGCTGAGACGGTGTAGGATAAAATACGTTTATTTTTGGACATGCTGATTTGTGCAAGTGTAAACATGTGATGTACTTCACTGTAACTCTTCAAAAGCGTCCAATAAGACCAGAAAAAGTCACTAGATTTGTCACTAGTCACTTTTTTGAATACCAGAAATACTCACAAAATGTAGCGACAGAGTCACTACATTGTCCAAACGGATCCCTCCTGCAACGTCTTCTTATTCTCTGGCAGTCCAGGTGTGTATGTTACGATGCCATCTACACTACAGTGTTGTGATGACAAGCTAGTTTCGCAGACAGTCCCATGATAATGTGTTTATGAACGAGGGTGAACAGGTTGCAACAAATCTGTGCATGTGTGGGAAACACTGATGTCTTTGCATCTTAGCGTGGCTTGGTTAAAAAATTTAAATATTAAAAATGACCCTCAAAATTGTTTGATTTTTAATATGCTGCCCTTGGTGAAAAAGTGTTGGACACCCGTGGTACACCATTACCACAATTCATCCAAATACTGACTTCCCTTTACTCATAATAACATTGTATTGTTGTACTGTGTTTCCCCCTCTGTAACCATCCCAAATCTTACATTCCATTCTTAAGAACAGCATCTAATTTCATTTTCCTTTTGATATCATCTGCAAACAGAAAAGTGCATGAGTCACTGTGAAAACTGCTTAAACGACTGTGGGGCCAAACACATTTCCACAGGGCCAACAGCTGAGATAGGCTCCAGCATGCCGGCGACCCTAGTGAGGACAAGCGGTACAGAAAATGTACGGAATGGCTTGATGTAAGTAAGCCTGTTCTAACAGCAATCCGGGTCAAATGCATGCTTTTCAGCACTCCAGATACCCATGGTTTGAGAGGCAGCTGAGGTCAAAGGTGAAATGCATCATAAATAGCACTCTCAGACTAGACTAGAGGTGTTTAGAATGCAGTATATCACAAAACCCGTGTACATGTCAGCAAGCCCTTTATACGGTATATCTTCTCAATCCTATAGAAATAACTTAGATTAGTGATTCTCAACTGGTGGGTGATGACCCAAAGTGGGTCGCAGAGACGTTTTCAGTTGGTCGTGACACACACCTGCAGATATCTGCTGGAGAAGAATGTGCCATAAAGAGAGAGACAGCGTGTCACCATTGCAGCTCACGTTGTGTTGCAAACGTCCATCCATCCATCTTCTATGCCACTTATCCTCATTAGGGTCACGGGTATGCTGGAGCCTATCCCAGCTGACTTCGGGCGAGAGGCGGGGTACACCCTGGACTGGTCTCCAGCCAATCGCAGGGCACATATAGACAAACAATCATTCACACTCACATTCATACCTATGGACAATTTAGAGTTGCAAGTTAACCTAACATGCATGTTTTTGGAATGTGGGAGGAAACCAGAGTACCCGGAGAAAACCCACACACGCACAGTGAGAACGTGCAAAACGTGCACTGTTTTGGTTTATTTTATTTCTCCAATGAGTCACGTTCCACAGATGGCCCCTGCTCCACACTTTGGACACCCATGCGTGTTTAGGCAGGAAGGCGAGTGTGCCCAAGTTCTTTGCGGGGCCAGGAATGCTGAATCGCAAATGTAGTCGGTGTACAGCTTGTATAGCAGGATGGATTTACTATCAACACACGGCCATTATTATCAAAATAGCCAGCACCAGAAGCGAGTACCTTGGTAATTGGTGGTGGTAGCGTCATGGCTGCATGAGTGCTGTCAGCAATGGAGGAGCTGCGGTTCAATGTCAGGAAACATGAATTCCAACATGTACTGTGACAGTCGGAAGCAGAAACTGGGCCATATTTCCAACATGATAACAAGCCCAAAAACATCTCCAAGATGATAGGCGCCAGTCAGGGTGAAGATGATGGGGTGGAACAATACCAGACCTGAAACTGAGCACCTGTGGGGCATCCTCAAGCAGAAGGAAGGAAGGTGGAGGAGCGCAAGGTGTCTAACATCCACCAGCTCCACCACTGAGGAGTGGAAGAGCTCTGGTGAATTCTTAAGGCAGTGCTAGATAACAATGGTGCTCTCAATAAATATCCACACACAATTTGGACATGTTCACAGTGAGGTGGACTCACGTCGCTATTTAGACAATAACTGTGTGTTGACTCAACTTTAGTAGATAGTGAATCAATACAAGCTATATATACAAGCTATACACTGACTACTCCAAAGTATATCCTTTTTCTATAGCATGGTCCCTTGAGAAGCTATAATGAAATGTCAGGTCTAATCACCAGGTTCAGGATAATGGCCTCGAAAGCACTATTTAATGTCTAATGTGTGTCTTTAGTTTCCATGTGTTTTTTGCTGCCTGTGGGTGCTCTAGAATGTTATCGCTCCCCTTGAGCTACTAATCACCATTCTTCCCAGGGGTGTCATAGGGAGTCTCATACCAACACCTCACAACATCTTTCTCTCCCGGAGGTCTCTCCGTGTGTCTGGACACTGTGAATAGCTATCTTGGTGGCCTTGGATCGCCCCCGCAGATCCCCCCTCCTCATAAGGGATTATGATATGTTTTATACAGAAGTAGTTTTGTTTTGTTCAGTGTGTCAGTCTGGTGGCTTGAAGCGGCCACTTTAGGAAAAGCCAGGGGTCAACGCTTTGTGTGTGTGTCGGAACAAAGACACACGTCCAAACTCTACTAAAGTAAATTGCATTTCAGGGGAAAATGAAACCATGTCGTTACCTTCCTTATTACATTGTGTTGCTTTATCTTGACTTTTCTTTTTATAGAAGTGAGCTCAAAGAACAGAAAGGCTGGTGTGTGCCCCGCCAGCGGCACCTCAGGTCACAGCATACAGTGGACAAGACAGTTTACGCTTCATTTCATTAGCTAATTTAATTTATAGTGAACTGCTCTGCCAAAGGGTCAAAAACCACGGAAGTGAAGTCGCTTTGTTGTGATTTTGCACAGTAAACATGTAACATATACGTGATGATTGCCGTTAATTAGCATATGCAACAAACTGCATGGCTTTTTTTTTTACTGCAGCTTTTATTTTAGATTTCCTGAGTCACCTGAGTCACTTCACGGTACGCCTCCATTCATTCATCCGTTCTGGTTCAGATAGTCCAGTCAAGCCCAGGCACTCAGCCAGTCCAGATGGGTGGTCCGAACTAGTCCCGCATGTAGGCCACTCGTGCTTTTGGGCTCGTAAAGTGCTAAAAATGTCCCTGCTGCACCCTCGTCCTCACATCACTTCATTTACTTTGGTTTGTTGTGTGATTTTAATTGTGTAGAGTACAGTTTGTGCAGTACAGTGGTTGGAGTCGTTGGATTTGTCTCACGGCACGTCTGCTTCCCACTGTGACCGGCAGGCTCGCCATGCATCTTAAAGCAACAAGACAGTAGTTGTCCCAAGCGCAGCAGCGCCATTTGGTTTTTTGTGCGTGTTGTACTACACCTCAAAGCGACAACATGCCAGGCTTTAGAATATGCCGCTGATACGGACTGAGGCAGTTCTCACAAGAACTTAGAATTTCATGTTTTGTTTGGTTTCAGAAATGCATTTCAAATGCCATTGTGGGCTGTATATGGCCCATGGGTCGCAGGTACCTATCTTTGCATTAATCACCGTTTGAAATGAATGGAGTATACTATGTTGCTCATTGAGCAGTATCAGCACCCCAGTTTGCACAAAATATCATGCTTAGATGTACTGTATGTATGATTTCCCACTGAATTCTCAAGTTGTTATTTTAGGGTTTTTAGCAGCATATTTAGACATTTGAATATAATTTCTATGCTGATTACATGCTATCTGCGGCCATGCGGCCATTCTTGCTTTTTTTTTTTTTTTTTTGCGAGTAGACAACATTTCTCACCGAGTGACAACTATAAAATATCAAATTAACATCCTCGAGGCTCCATTTCTAAGCACATTCTCAACAGTCCGAGCCAACCTCTCATCCTTTTGAAAGGGCCAGCTTGTACCTCCAGGCTGATAGCCTCTCTCTCTCTCTCACACACACACACACACACACAAACACACATTGACCTGAACAACTTTAACACATGAAAGACCTCCTACAGAAGCCAAACGCAAAGCGCAACAATGCTTTGAAGTCTATCAGTCAGCCATCTAACGTCGGGGATGTTTTCTCTTCCTTCTCCTTGATTCATATCGGCCTTGTGGACCTAGATGTATTCCCTTCTCACTGTTGTCAGCCTGGGGAGTCATTTGGTGTTTCCTCTTATGCCAAAGTTGCCAAATTCAGACTCAGTTTTGCATCAAAGCAGGGAAAGGTTTCTTGAAACCCTTGTGCAAAATGTATAAACATGCGCCAATGCAGTTTACACAGTGCTTTCTTTCAAATGCAGCAAAAGAGGCAAAAAAAAAAAAAGCACACAAAATAACCGTTAAACTTTTCCCAAAGGCTTCCAGCCTGACATCACCTGACGCCAGCACCTGCTGCTTTTTTTGTTTTCTTCATCTACAGTCACAGTTTTCAACAAAATGTTGACCCGGTTTGCGTACACCGACTCTGTTTTGTACGGCCAAACTAGTCCGCTTGCCTGTGTATTACTGTATTTTGCAGAAATGGGTGCCCAAACAAAAAAAACACACGTTGGTGAAAGTTTCTTCAATCGAGTGCGACTGTTGAATAAGCCCAAAGAAAGTTGCGAGTGCCCACACTTTGCAAAGAAGGTGAGATACGCTATTCAATCCAAGAAAATGTGAGAATTTCCCTTATTTTCTCTTGTTTTCCAGAAAATGTCCTGTGTTTTCAAATGCAAATGTTGACAGGTATGGGTAAAAGTGGTAAAAGTGACGTTAAATGTTCATTTATGTCATTTCATTGGTCGTTTAGATTCTGGTTCTGCGATAAGTGAATTTCCGCAAAGTACGATTGAGTATTAATAAATGGAATATTTCCGTAGTTAGAGCATCGAAAACCTGTTTATGACTTTCTAAATATGGGTTTGACCATTATTAGAGCCGTGTAGACATGAAGTAACACCCCTATAGTCACCTTTACACTCCGATTATTCTTTGTTTAAACCACATTGCACAAATGTTATGTGCAGGCTACGGGATTGCTGCAGGTACGCAAGAGACGGACGCTGCTTTAAGCATAGCATGCTACCGAGCTAACTAGTTTGCCTCCAATTTATTTGTATTGTATTGTAAAGTTAAGAAAGGGTTTCAAACGGAGTGGGGAAGGAGGGCAAAGTAAGAAGTTAAATGTACCACTTCCGCACAAAATGGGAGGAGAACTTCTTCTCAGTATGTCATGTTGGACATGCTGTGGCTATCAAGCAGTGTTAAGGTAATGTAATGTAAGCTAATGTCTCGCTACATAACATTACTGACGCCTACTGACCAGAATACTACATATGACTTGTCTTTCAATATTTTTTTAGCAAATAATAGGGCATAGTCGACCAGAAAAAAGGCGACTATTTATTAATTTTTTTTAATTTGTGATAGAGTGACAGAGCAATGTTCGAACTGCAAAGTGGCGAGGGACAACTTTATTCTCTTTTAAACATATTTTGTTAATATTCTTGGGTGTCTTGAATGGATGAAGTGGATATACATTATTTCTTATCGGAAAATTGCTTCGGTTTTTGTCTGACTTTTTTTTTTTTTTTTTACTATCGAAAACCTTGTATTTACGGCAACTCATGCTGTGGTTGGCGCTCTATAATTCTACATGTGATGACATTTATGTAGCCTGACAATTGGCTAATTATGTTTGCTAAGTAGTACGTCCAGTGGCGCACCTACCTTCCATGGGTTTTGGGAATGGTACATAGCATGAGCTTGCACTCCGCCACCATAGTGGTAAGGATATTGAGCCCGGAAGCGATGGCCTGTGTTACAGAACTGAATCCAGCTACGTGGCTGCAGTCCAGAGTCCCAGAAAGCCTGTTTGGCATCTCTCTGACGCATCATCCACTGCTCATCCGTGCCGAATGGGAACATCTCTTCACAGTCTGTGAATTAAATGCAATACTTTATTAATAAATCATGAATCAGGGCTTCAAGTGTCTAATCAGCCTTACCTACAATCAACTCAGGGACAGTCAGTATCAGCGTGGGAGATCCATGGAAAAAAAACACACGTCACACACTTTGACTTGTGGGGGTTTTAATACCAGTGATTCAATTTGCATCCCGGAGTGTGTGGATGCACCGATTGGATTATACTAACAGGACAAAAATAACAAGAAACACGCAACAGGACGAGATTTAACACAGATCACTTGATCGGTTGTAATTTCCCCATCGGTGGTGCAGGGGTTTGAATGGAAGAGTCTGTTTTGAGACTTGGTGAGGACTTTAACAATCTTCCTTCAATGTTTTTTATTGTTTTTCATATGATGTGTCTCTCTGTTACTAATCCTACCATAAAAATGATTTCCTGTTCATGTGTAACGGATGCCAGCCTGTAAGGCTGTGCACGTGTACGTTGGTAAACCTCACTCCCTCTGCCTTAAGAGCCGCGCTGAACACGCGGTCGATAGTCCGGGCTTTTGGCCATGTGGTCAGCGCTCTCGCCTCCCATTAGGAAGGTCCTGTGTTCGAGCGGTGCGGGCGGTGCGAAACAGGGCGGGTTACACATGTGTGTGTAAGGAGCTATCCATCCATCCAACTTCTATGCCGCTTATCCTCATGCTGGAGCCTATCCCAGCTGGCTTATGGGCGAGAGTCGGGGTACACCCTGGACTGGTCGGCACATATAGACAAACAACCATTCACGCTCACATTCATACCTATGGACAATTTAGAGTCGCCAATTAACCTAACATGCGTGTTTTGGGAATTTGGGAGGAAACCGGAGTACCCGGAGAAAACCCACGCACGCACTTTACTACATGTAACATGCTAATGCTAACAGTAGGGGGTTAAACATACAAAATCTTCTGTTCCCCATTGGAGGTCCTCCTGTCATATAGAGCCTTTCTTCTGCCTGCCACCAGCATTGCAAGAATACCTCTGCCAGGGCATTTCTGTCTGAAAATAATGGGGTCAGTTTCAGAAATTGTCCACCTCGCCGCATTCCCGTCAGAATGTTTACGTCGGGACAACAACAACACTTGTGCTTTGTCTGTGCATTTGTAGGCATCTCTCTGACTGCCTCCACACACCAAGAGCGTGTCCCATTGGTCTTCCGGCATGCTACCCGGGAGAAAGCTTTCTAAACGGACATGATCAGAGCGAGGGGCCTGAGGTGTTCCTGCCTCCAATGTAATTGGCTGTCATTAGCTGGCGTGCTCCATTACCAATTGGCTGCAGAATGGTTTTACAACGCCAACACATTGTCCTTAGCTTGTGATGCCCCGTTTATCTATTATCTCCTGTGTTTTTTTATCCAACTGTGATCCTGAAGGCTTCCTGTTGTTCTGTAGATGAGGTGGACAGATAGCTGGAGGCCTCAAGGATCAGGTAGAAGGTGCAAGACTTCTTG
This sequence comes from Dunckerocampus dactyliophorus, assembly GCF_027744805.1. Lineage (NCBI taxonomy): Eukaryota > Metazoa > Chordata > Actinopteri > Syngnathiformes > Syngnathidae > Dunckerocampus > Dunckerocampus dactyliophorus. The sequence continues at coordinate 3,668,542 of NC_072833.1, read as the reverse complement.
TGGTGCATCCTTAGGGCTCCTCTTTGACTAGCAGTAGGTCCTTCAAAACAGCAGAGTGCTCCTGTCATATAGAGGATCTTTGGCTGGGATATTTGCAGTAGAGCTCAGTTAATAACTTTATTTCTTCTACTATTTATGTAGTCCTCAAATGCTCTCCCACCCACGTGGAGACAGGAAGTGAAGAGTATCATAGTGTCACAGATGACAACACACACACACACACACACACACACACACACACACACACACACCGAGTGTCTGCCTCATTAAAAGCTCTCCCCAAAGAGCTTTGTTTTTTTTTAACATCTCTCCACTCATCATCACCTCCACTCCACCGTCCTCTTGAGCGCCGCCGCATGCTCTCATCAAGGCTTCCGTAGCCCACTCGCTCTCGTCCGCTCTTCTCTCGTCTTTGTCGTGGCGTGTTCAAGCAGCTATTTATTTGCTTTCTTTTACCTCTAATTCCCTCTCTTTTGCTTGAACGCAAGGCTTTTTATTCGCAGAGACGTGAGTCAGTGAGCCAAAATAATGGTGAGGGGGCACCGGCAGCCTCCATCGCCGCTGCAGGTCATTATTATTGTATCCGTTTGGTGTGAAGAGCTTAGGTCACCCCTCTGGTGTTGTGTCTTAAAGCGTTTTTGTCCGAGTCTTTGTTCTGATTCCAGCCACCTCCAAAAAAGATGATCTGGCCTATTAAAGTAGCCGCTTAAGTGCTTTATATTCATGTTATGTCATCTGGTTCGCTTCCTTACACATAATGAGCACACTGGCTGCTGAGGTCCTCATTGAAAAGGCATGCAAGGCAGCAGGAAAGCCTTCTGTGGAGGTTTTATATTTCATGCAGTCGATTGTTAGATTATCGTCTCACAATCATATTACATATGTCATAGGCTATCTTTTTTTGTTTGTTTCTTTGTTTTCCGTTGGCTAATGGCGCAGTTATGTACTAGCCCTCTGAATTCTGCCCACCAACAAGTGTGTCGCGTGACCAGGAAAAATAATCAAGTTGTGTTTCCATACAGAACTGCAGCAGTGGGATATTTCAGCAAATTTTATAATCAAAAACTATTCTGTATTATTCTTACTTTATGATAAAAAGGTGCAAAATATCTAAAATAAATTAAAAATAATAATAATAATAATATGTAAAATATATAAACATATTTATTTATACTTCTAGAAAAAACAGATCAAATTAAACTGTACTTTTTACACCCAAACATAAAATGTAGGAGTCCATGCCACGTATTATCCAATAATGCCAATCATTCCTTGGGGATAGGTCAAATTCTAGCACAGGGGCGTCCAAGCCTTTCCAACGAGGGCCACTTTGATATTTTGTAAAGCAACACATGTAGATATGCTAAGACGTTACATATATTTCAAGGAAAAAATGCATCTCGGCTTTGTGATTACAGGCGAAAAAGCCTATGACTTGTATCAACATGGCTCTTTGGTTTTTTCCCATTTTTTTTTTATTTTATTTTCTGGATATTTCAGCTTTCTTCTTAAATAATATTCACATGTTTTCTTTTTGGAATATTATGACGGACTATATCCCCATAATATTGTAACTTTTTCCCCAACCTAATTTCCCCAAAATTACAACTTTATTTTGTTTTGTTTGTTTTTCATACTATTACAATTTTTAAGAAAAGTAAATAAATGATGAAATAATGCTAAGAAAATAACATTATTTGAGTTTATGAGTTTATTCTCATAACATTTTGGACTGTTTTCTTGTTAATTGCGACTTTTTTCTCTCCAATATTTTGACTTTATTCACGTGAAATTACAGCTGTTTTTGCCATATCTGCTGTTGTTTTTTACAACTATTTCAACTTTCTCCTCGTAAATGTTCTTCTTGTAATTTTTACTTAACGCCCATAATATTTGGACTTTATTACCGTAACATTATAACTTGTTCTGCAACCCAATTTTCCAAAAATAAAACGTTTCATTGTTTTGTTTGTCTCTCATATTAAAGCTTTTAAAAAATGATGTCCTTTTTAAAAATATTTCAACTTTACGCAGCTCAGATGACGTTATTCTCGAAAAAATTACAAAATGTTCTTGTTAGATTTTCTCTTTTCTCTTCATATTTTGTCTTCATTCATCCAGCCCTGTTCAAGCATCATTTTTCTCTTCAGCAAAACGTTTTGCTCAGCCGGTAGCCTGAAATCCTCTTCCCTCCACGAGGAAAACAACAAAAAGGATTGTTTTCCTGTCGACTTTTTGCACCAGTCAATCAGATCCATTTTGCAACTTCAAAGAGCCGTCCCGGGAAAAGGCTGCAGACCGTGGATGAGCATTCACTTTCACTTCTCGTCGGTTCAAGAGTGCGCGCCACCGCTGTGAGGAGGTTAGCGCATTTGGGCTTTGAAGTGGTGCCTCGGAGCAGACAATGTTTGCATTCTTCCTGCACGTCAGCCCAACAATACGCTCCTCTCTCTCTGTCAGGAGGATGCCAGCCAAAGCAGCTAGGCTGCTGATGACGTTATCATAGCTATACGAAGAAAACACATTGTCGCTGGATTGTGTAGTGCTGGCGTATTCTATTCTTTATATAGTCTTGAATATCTGTATATCCCAGCTTGGGTCCCTTATTGTTTTGGTTATGATAGCAAGAATGGTTTAGTTTATTAGGAACATGCTTAGCAAAGTTAAAGATGTGCACAATTCAACATCTGAAAAGGAGAAGGAAGAAACAGGGCTTATTTAGTCTTATGAACAATTTTTGTTCATTAAATGTTACATTTGTTGTTTGATTAACATTCATATTGATTGTTTTCAATTTATTATTCATTTCTCTCTACTTTTTTGTCATTTTTTGGCAAATTTTTGGATTGAAGTGGTCAGTGCCCCACGCATTCATTGATTTTATTTTTAGCAAATTTTCAAAGATGTATTAAAAACAGCGCATCTGGTGATAAGTAGGTTACCCAACCCATAAATGTATTTATTTGTTAATTTGTTTGTTTATTTATTATATATTATTTTTAATTCATGACAAATAAATACAGTCATGGAAAAAATGATTAGTCCACCCTTGGTTTATTGATCCATTTTAATTCCTGGTACAACTAAAGGTACATTTGTTTGGACAAATATAATGATGATTACAAATATAGCTCATAAGAGTTGAATTTAAGAACTGATATCTAGCAACTTCCATGGTTTTCTTGATCATAACCAAAATCACTGAAGTTCTTACATGAGTAGCTCCAGCATTGTACTGCCAAAAAATGTAACTCTTATGAGCTATTTTTGTTGTCATTGTTATATTTGTCCAAATCAAGGTACCTTTAGTTGTGTCAGGCATTAAAATGAAGAAGAAAGAAGGTCTCATCATTTTTTCCACAATTTATTTATCATTTTGTAATTGTTTTTGGTGCTTGCGTGTTTTATTAGCATCTGCCTTGTGGCTTGAATTATCCCAGGTTAAAGTGTTCCGAAGGTAATTACTCTTTATTTTATTTCTTTTCTTTTTTTTTTTATTTCAACCCTTCAAATGCAAGTTGACTAGCAGAAGTCATTTTCGTGCCAACCACGAGATGGTGCTATATCCCCCCCAACCCCCCCATGACTTCACTTCGCTTGTCGTTTGGGAAGTGGTTTCCTTCCCTTCCTGTGTGACATTTTCAATTGCGCGCGTGTGTATGACTTGGCAAATCAGCCATGACTCAGACATGAGTGACGGCCCAGATTGCAAAACAAACACTGTGCCGAGTGCAAAAGAAATGAAAAATAAATACCCACGCTGCACACGACTCCAACTTGGGACGTATGGTCAGGGGAAGCATCATCATGAAAAATGGTAAAAAACGAATAACACAAAATAAATACTCGCATTTGTCCATTTAGCAATTAAAAATGTATTTTCTGTATGATTCCAATTGTTTGTAATAGTTTCTTAAGTAAAAATTACTGAATTTGCACGTGTCCTGATCAAACACACGGGGCGATGAAGATCTCCTCTCAGCTGAACCTACCGTCTGAGTGCACTGGATGGCATCAGCATATCAGCAACAATATCATGTTTGCAGAAATATTCTACACTATGACTTTCTACAGCCCGTGTAATGTCTTTAATGGAAGTGTGACGTAATTATTCTGGCTAATCGGACAAAGTACAAAGTACAGAAAAATGTAGGTACTGCAGTACCCCAGCACTCCCTAAAGGGGTGGGCGTGCGCCAGCTGGAAGGTGCTTGTCACTTCCGTACTTCCATAAAGAGGAAAAGCCAGCATGTTTGGGTTTTTTTGACAGCAGCGCCAGCCTAGAGCAAGATTTAGCAACAAATCAAATGCATTAAAGATGTTTGTATGCTTCCTTTAATAGATTAATTCAGGACTTTGACTATCAAGATGGAGACGTAATCCAAGCTCAACAGAAGGTGATCAGACTTTTACAACAAAGTATCAGAAACACTTTTTCTTTTTTAAATTGAGACACAGTCAGTAGTGTTCTATGGTAAATAACATCTATTATACAACCAGTGTGCCCACATTGCCTGCCAGCCTGCACGATTGGAGAAGTTTGCGTCAACATATTGTAAATAAAATCAGGTGACTTAACATGAGGAAGTACAGCAGGCATGGGGAAGTTTGAGGAGGAAGATTTTCCTGCTGTGTCATTCTGACCTTCCACCACTTGGCCGAAGCAAACAGAAACGCACCCTCGATATTCTCCTCACCATGAACCGGTACTGCATGCTGATATTGATTACTATGCTGTAGAGAATATATCCTGTTTGCTAAATGATTGAATGGGATTTCTAACATAAATAGTGATGGAAAGCCTCCAGTAATAATAATCATAATGGCCAACAAGAAGTTTGCAGTATTTTTGCTATTTGTTATTTATTTTTGTGTATTGATTGTTATGGTTAATAAATCCCGTTAGCCAAATGATTGAAGGGGATTTCTAACCTAAATAATGCTAGAAACCCTCCAATAATAATAATGATAAGAATGGCACTATTACCATTAATAATTTTTGCTAGATGTTGCTATTTTTTAATTTATTTTATTTATTATTATAGTATTTTTTTTTAACTACAATAAACACAATGCTTTTTTCTGCGTGTTAATATAGGCAAGAGCATGTTCTAATCTACGCTTTCAGTGTTATTTTGAAGATAATAAGGTAGTGAATGTAATACACATAAAGCAGTTTGGTTTTTACAGTTTCATCTTTAATTAGGCTTAACCAACTTCCGGTTTGAAACAGGATGTTACTCGATGTTATCTCGAGAGCCTATTTGCCCCCGTGCGTTATGATGGGCAAGGTAATGCAAAGCCAAGCTGGAAAAGGTGCGTTATACATAATAAGGCAGTTCATCTGATTGACCTAATAAGCAGCATTTAAGTAAGAAAAGTTGATTTTAATTACCTGTAGTTTTTGGAGGCTGATCAGTTTCTTCAGTATTCGAACCTGCTGTTTACTTTTGGTCATTACTAGGAGTATGGGCAAGTGAAAGGGCCCGAGATTTAAACCCATGTGAGTTTCCTCTTTTCGGGCACCTTGGAGCTGGGTGCAAAGGGAAGTGACCCATGTTCTTGACCCAAATAATGATGAGGATGATGATTCTGGCAAGTCATGATGCCACTTTGTTGTTTCCTTTGCACGAATCACATGTTTTAATAGGGTGTTGTATGTTTAGAGCGTCTCGTGATAGCTCAACACGGGCCTCTAATCAATTCACAGTCTCCTACGGTCGGCGGGTCTACAAAAGCAGAAAACAGACGGGGTCTCTAATTAGCACCGGCTCTAAAAATTAAAAAAAAAACAAAAACAATGGCAGTAGCTGCATTCAACACGGGGTTCAACGTTCATCAGCTTTATCTACCTCTGCATGCGCTTTAAAATGTTGCTCTTCGCCGCGACTACAACATAGGTTCTGCTGCTCCTGTGTTGTGTGATATACGTGTTCATCAATAACCATGTGGTCAAAAGGAGCTATGTTTTTCTTTCCGCTCCACACCATTATTGAAGTGAACAAATTCACAAATTCATATTGCTGTCTGTCCTTTTTGCGGCTTAGTCGTGCAGGCGTACCTAATGTTGTGTCCAGTGGGCATACTGGTGTCGACACTAACAATAAAAGCTTGACTTTCCAATTTTGACAGCAATGTGACTTTGACGGTCACACCGTCTTCTTCGTAATGACCACCAGGAGCACGTCGTCATCCTCCACTGGTGTTGATTGTGTTTGTTCGTCTGATGAAGGACCAATATGGAGGAGGCTGGATGGGCACTCGTCCATAGCACACTCTCTCTTTTGACAAGGAACAAACAGACAAGCATCTGTGTGTGCGTGTGCGTGTGTGTGTGTGTGTGTGTGTGTGTGTGTGTGTGTGTGTGTGTGTGTGTGTGTGTGTGTGCGCGTCTGGATGCAGATTTAAAAGCACTTCATTAGTCGCTTTTCTCCCGGCAGTCTCGCCTCTGAGAGAAGTGCTCAATCAAGCCCAAAAAGTGATCGGAGGAGACGCCTCTTCTTCTCACGTGCACTTCACAAAATGTGTTATTTTAGAGCAGGAAACACTTGAAAAATACGCCTGTGCACAGCTTGGTATAGAAAGCTAGATATGTGATACAGTGCAGCCTCGGTCAGCGTCCGCCCCGGTTGGCATGTAGAAAGTTTACGCCACAATTTTGCGTCTTGTCGTGTTATTAATACACTGCGTGTGGCAACCGGAAGTTACGACGACAATCGACTCAAAAATAGTAACACAAAAAAGGGTTTTTATTAGGGCTGTCAAAGTTAATGCGTTAACGCGTTAAAGGAAATTTCCTTTGACGGCACTTTTTTTTTGTTGTTGATGCGCGGCCCACGCCGTAGTTGGAGCCACAATTAGGAAGAAATAGTGAGCAAAGAAAATGGCATTTCGAATGGTAAGTTTAGCCTCAACAAGACCAAAGTTATTTGTATCTACTGCTGCTGTGAGTTGAGTTGTCACGGAGTACGTCGACTGCCGGAGAGAAGTGAGAAGGTACTGGAGCACTGCCTGTATTTTTTATTGTCATTTATACAGTGGTACCTTGGAGTGTCCCAACTAACGAGAGTTTTGTAGATACGAGCCATCTCTTGTCTCATTTTTTGCTTTGAACTGCAAGCTAATATTTGGTTTACGAGCCGCTAGTTACCGACAGGCATAGCTAAGGACAGCTATTTGGGGGCTTGTGTCAGTGTGACCATGGCTGAAGGCAAGAATGGATCTAAATAGCATTAGCAGAACTAGCATTAGCAGCCTGCTGGGAAAGTCACTGGGAAAGATTTTCAACACATCAGGAAAACATTGGTATATTATAGCAATCTAATTGATCTTATTTATTATGTATTGTGTAAAACTAAGACAGGAACAACATCAGATTAAAAGCACAAAATGAATACAGACCCACCATCCACCAGTATAAGCCTGGACTTTGTTTTTCAGAGAGGTGCACCGCACAAATATGCACATTAGCACTCAATAACGCCAGAAAATGTTAACCTTTGTGCAGTCCCACATAGAATCAGCTTTTTGGACCAAATCCGGTGTAGTAGTCTATCTGTGCAGCTTGGGAGAAAGTTAGATGGTGCGTTCAAGGATGTGGCAGCGAGATGCCACACAGACACCATTTCCGTGTTGTATCTTGAGATATTTCTTGAATTCAGTGCTTTCTACCCTTCTCTATCAAAATGATGACACTTTCTTTGGCTCCATTTTGGGTTTCAGTATGGCGGAGAGAAGCACTACTGAATTCAAGAAACAACTCACGTCAAAACAGGAAGGTGGTGGTGGTTGAGCTCACTGGCACATCACTTCTTTGGGGGCGTTAGTCAAGAATCACGTCTTCACTGAAGGTAAACAATCATCATTCATATTCTTTTATGTGCATTCCCTATTGTTTTCTGCAGGTCAAACTAGAATTGTGAAAATAGAAAAATATTATTTGCCAAATCTGGTGCACCCATTGAGTCTTTATGAATAACGTCAAGTTCACATTGTCCATAAACTAATAAAAAAAATTACTTTTCTTGGTCATATCCATGCGGCCCAGTAGTGCATTCTTCAATATTTTTGGTTCTGTTTGGCAGATTGAATACGAGACAGGCGAAAACAAAGTGTCCCTTCTGGAGGTAAAAATGCTTCTATGCATCTTTTACTGGTTTGTCGACCTCTAGTGGCCGTTAAATGGCACATTTAGCGATTCATTTGTTAGGTAATGTACTTGAGAAGGGGTCTTTGTCTTCAAATGCAAGGTCACTTGGCCTCTTCCTTTTCCTCTAATAGATGCCTTCACTTGCAACAAACTGTCGAGAACTCTGGAATCCAAACTCGGTTGTGTGGCCGCGTCTGCGTCTTCCTCTTCGTCTGGTTTACCTGCGGCTCTTTGATGGCGACAGTGTTTGATTCCGGAAGCCACTTTGACAGTTTGCAGGCCCGTCTGAAGTCAGATCAGAGGAGGCGAGGAAAAGGCCCGAGAAACAGACGTCCAGCAGGGGAGAAGATCAGAGGAGTGGGGAGAAAAAAAAAACTTTCAGCGAGAGCCATTGTGAGGTACACAGCACACCATCTCCTAGAACTTCTCCCTTTGCATGTTTAAAAAATATATATATATATATATATATATATATATATATATATATATCACTTTTCTCATCAAGTCTTATCTTCTGCTCAGTGAGAGAGCTGTGAGGTTTTATCTGATTTTAAGCGAAAGCATAGTCTTGAATTAGAAAAGGAAGAAAATGGAAATAAGTAGTCATATGTTGTACTTTTATGTGGTGTAAAAGGAAGTGTCATAAAGTCAAACGATCACATGCGTGATGTCTATTAAACCATATAATGTGTTTAATAATGCACCAAACTAATATTTATTTGAGTAATATAACAGTTTTAATATATGTAGTTTATAGTGTCTATATTCATGTTTTATTAATTTATTGTTTTTATTTGATTTGATTTATCTGTACAGTATTGTATTTTATTTATTATCTGAGTCTCCTGTTACCATGCATTAGTTGAGGTAATGTCTCCCTCTAGTGGTGGTATTTTATCACGCTGAACAGCGTGATAAATCACAGCATCATTTCTAGGAGTATTTCAATTTGTTTAATTTATGTTCTTATAATTAATCACAATAGCGTTTACTGTTGTTTTTGTGTGTTTATTTAGGTGGACTCTCCGCTTGTCACTGATTTCATGCCTCAGGCTACCTGCGAGACATGACCAATCGATCGATGATGTCAGCGGTTTAATGCTACAACCGTAGCGGAAGGGTCAAGCGTCTTGAAGAAGAAGCAATGGCCACGTCCGTGAAGCTGAACACTGGTGCACACATGCCCATTGTTGGGTTGGGGACTTGGAAAGTGAGTGTTCTCTTCCTAATATCGCTCGGTCGAGTGGGAAAATGTACTTTGTTTTCTGTTTGCAACTACGCACGGACACGACAGATTTCTCTCGTGTCGATCGTTCTGTAAAAGTAAATACTGAATAGCATAACTTGTTAGGGGCTCCAGCATTTCTTCGTGACCCTAGTGAAGATAAGCTGCATATAAAATGGATGGATGACTTGTTAGGAATAAAGCCACTTTGTGCACTTTGTATTGGTGGCTGTGGTGTTCGTAGGTATAGCTAACTAACCTTAGCTAATGCCATCGCATTAGCCTCGGTTATCTGTTGTCAAGACTGGCGCGTGCTACGATAATAATGGACAGTGGACTTATCAACATTCTAAAACAGCTACTCTCTACTGTTTGTATTTGCGATGTACCTAGTTTGACGTGGAAGTGGCAGTGTTGCCAGGTGGGAAAAAACAATAATACTTTGAGGATAATTGCCGTACCTACCCGATTTGACGTTGCTCCGGACTATCTTCGACAGTAACGTTACCACAGACCATTTAAGGTACAGTTTATATCGCAATTTTACCTTTAAATAAACTGCTGTTGGAAAAAAAAGTTTGTGCTTGCCTATAGCAATGTATTAAAAGAGGCAAATTATCTGACATTATGGGATTTGTGAAATTATTGACGGTACATCGTACAGAGAATGCTGAAGGCCACAAAGCACGATGATTACTTTTTTTTGTAATACCTATCCATCGATTTTCTATGCCGCTTATCCTCATTAGGGTCGCGGGGGTATGCCGGAGCCTATCCCAGCTGACTGGCATGGTACACCCTGGACTGGTCGCCAGCCAATCACAGGGCATATATAGACAAACAACCATTCACACTCATATTCATACCTGTGGACAATTTTAGAGTCACCAATTAACCTAACATGCATGTTTTTGGCATGTGGGAGGAAACCAGAGTACCCGGAGAAAACCCACGCACGCAAAGAGGAGATTCTTCCAGATCTCCTGACTGTGTGGCAAACATGCCACCGTGCAGCCCTTTAAAAAAAAAAAAAAAAAAAAAAAAAAAAAAACGAACTCAACGTAAATGCATATCCTGTTTGGGAGTATTGTGGTTTATTTTATTTGATAATAACATCAATGATGATAACAGGGAGTCAAGAAAGCAAAATTCAACCGAAGTTATGACAGCAGTTACTTAAAATGTGGCCTTGTTGCTTACAGGCATGCTGGTGTGCGTGTGTGTGTGTCATTGTCATTGTTCTATCATTTTGGATTAAAGCTAAAAGGAACTAACCCTTTCGATAGTGGCACAAAGCCTTTGTTGACATTCCTTTCCAATTACTTGTGTTAGACTGGATTTTGGGCGCTGGCCATGCCCATCTGTACCTGGAAAACAAACTCCAGGCTCACACCAATAGTGAGTCATTATTCGTTTTTGTGTGTTTTGTACAGTGCTTTCATTTCACATTTGGCCTTTATTTGATTTATACATCAGGACCTGACAATAGGGTCTGCATTTACTAAGGTCTGGCACCCCACACCCTCTTGTGTGTGAGCATGTGTGTGTCAGAAAGCAACGCCCTGTTAATTTGCCTGGATAAACCTCTCAAACCCAACCAATCTTTTGCAGACTGTTTTCTTGGGAGTGTCTTGTATCTATATTTTGTTTTGTCTTTTTACTAGTCTCCTCCTGGAAAAGTGGCAGAGGCAGTGAAAGCAGCCATCTCTGCAGGATACAGGCACATCGATGGGGCGTACGTCTACCAGAACGAGGTTGAAGTCGGCGAAGGGATAGCGGCGGCCATCAAGGATGGAGTGGTCAAGCGGGAGGAACTTTTCATTGTTAGCAAAGTGAGAGTTTTTTGTTGTTTATACCCATAGAGCTTATGTTTTCCACCTACAGGATTGGAATGGATCAGCATCAATATGCTGTCATGCTTGTGGACTGTAAGTCGTCATATCCTGTCTTTTGCTTTTTAGCTTTGGTGCACTTTCCATGACAAGTCCATGGTGAGACAAGCTTGTGAGAAGACTCTGAGCGACCTTAAACTGGACTATCTGGACTTGTATCTGGTGCACTGGCCAATGGGATTTAAGGTAAACACAGTTGACTGTGCAAATGTGTGTTTTTTTTTTTACAGCAACGTCACACCTTTGTATTGTGCGTGTCGACACAGGCTGGCAGCGACCTTTTTCCAACGGACAGCGCCGGTGACACGATTTCTGATAATTCAAACTTCCTGGATACATGGGAGGTAAGTTCCTGAAATAAAACAGTGGACAAGGCACAGTTTAGAATGCTTATGAGCTAATTATCAAACTGGGAAGCTCTAGCACAGAGCCCTGCGTCCCAAAAGGTGGGTTGTGGAGCTGTTGTCAGTGGGTCACCACGAGGTGCATGCCATGTTTATTGATGACTTGGTCAAGCTTGAGCTGGAGGGGAAGGACATACAGTGTGTCCATCCGACACACAGCTAGATAGCTAGATACAGGAGAAGAGAAGCTGGAGAAGAGCGCGGCAGAAAGCGAGCTCATGTTGTTTTGCGTGAGGGAATTCCACCCACAATAAAGACTACCAGGTACAGTCTGACGGTCCAGAGGCGTGGTCTACAGAAGAAATGGTCATCCAGGCGGAACAGGAAGACAAAGGGAACGAGACAATACGCTGCGCTACAATACGAAGTATATATCTAGGGTTACCTTCAGTTTAGTGGTCAAATAAGTTTTGTGGCTCCAAGTGGGTTTTGATTTGGTGGAAATGGGCCCCTATGGCTCTTTTGATGCTTAAGGTTACCGACGCCTGGTCTATGAGAATGAGAGTGACTAAATAAATTAACTAAATGGACTAAAATACAAGGCAGAAGAAGCATTCTAATTGTGGCTGTAGTATTGTACATTGGCCACTAGGTGTCAGTAATTGTTCGGTGAGACAGGCACCAGACGTGATCGCCAGAACAGGCATTTATTGCAGGTTTAAATGATCTCACAACAGGCACAATAATAATAATATAAGCCTCATCGTAATAATAACACGGGCTACTGTTTGAACCATAACCCACTACAAGCTAAAACTCAACTCTGAACTTCCGACGTCACTTCCTGTCCTCCACACATCTGTCCGCCCACTACTAAGTTCCCCTAGTGAACACATTACCTACGCTCTTGTGCACTGTGTGTACGCTAGCGGCCCCGCCTCTACCCACCGAGACAATGAGACTGTATGACTGACAAAAGGGCTCACTCCGTTGATGTCGTTGTTCTATGGAACAAGAAGAACAGATATGCATGCACATGGCAATATATTGAGGCCGGAAAAACTACCCAGTTAATTTTCATTTATTGTGTGATTTATTTATTATCGTCCCAGGCTTAGTGCCCACAAGACAGTTTTTTTTTCCTGAACGATAAATCCTGTCACGTTTTAATCTTGCGAGATCTTGTGACACATTCTCATTTTTTGTTTGTTTTAGGGAATGGAGGATCTGGTGGATGCCGGGTTGGTTAAAGCGATTGGGATATCCAATTTCAACCGGGATCAGACTGAAAGGCTCCTGAACAAGCCGGGCCTCAAATACAAGCCTGCTACCAATCAGGTACATCTTTCCATATCCATAAATCTTAGCATGATACAACTTAATCCTCTGGTCTAAGAAAGAGGCCCTAATGCCATTATGCTGTCTCCAAGAAAGGAAATAAATGATTTTCCAATGCAAGTGTCTGTCACTGTTTGCCCTGAAGCTAGGGTAATTAGCTTAGCCTGTTGTTTACCATCAGTCTCTTGCCAAGTATTAGATTGAAGCCCTCTGGCCTACGGCTGTTATCCAAATCATTGCAAATTGTGTGACGTTATACCAGCGCTACATCGTGGATCCATTATACAGTGCCCCATAACTTCTATGCGGATAATTGCAAACCGAACCGCGCTACTCGGTGGAAACGGCAGCTTCATTTAACACGTGTGCCTGAAGGTGGAGTGCCACCCCTTCCTTACCCAAGAGAAGCTGATCAGCTACTGCCACTCCAAGGGCATCTCTGTGACTGCCTACAGCCCTCTCGGCTCCCCTGATAGACCCTGGTAGGTGTGCCTCGTGCTTCTCTTTGATGCAGCATCACAATATCGCAATCCTGAGGCACTGATGATGATCTAATACATTACAGGGCTAAGCCAGATGATCCATCACTTTTGGAACATCCTGACATCAAGGCAATTGCTGATAAGTACAACAAGACAACTGCTCAGGTACAGCATCGAGATGACTATTTTTAACATGGAGAAGAAGGTTGATTTGTGAAGTCCACCTTCTAGGTCCTGATCCGCTTCCACATTGAGCGGAATGTGATTGTGATTCCCAAATCGATCACCCCTCACCGTATCCAGGAGAATTTTCAGGTAAGGACAAAACAAAAGCTGTTTTGCTTGAACTTTTTGTTTAAAAAACAAAAAAAAACACATTTGCAGGTGTTTGACTTCCAACTAAACGATGAGGACATGAAGACCATCTTAGGCTTCAATCGCAACTGGAGAGTCTGCGCCTTTTTAATGTGAGTTTGTGTATAAAAAATTAGGGCTGTCAAAAATGGCATGTTAACAGTGATAACTAATTTATTTCAAATTCTGCCTCTGTCCACCAGAGGAGCCCAGAGGGAGGCTGACATCATTGCAGCGCCCCGGCAGCCATAAACAATGAAATGCTTTGCTGAGACGAAATGTATTATAGGATGAAGTTAGAATAGCTGTTGTTTTTTTTATTTTAAACTCGCATTGGTACCTGCCTAGTATATTTCTTACCTAGCCTTTGAGTGTGTTGCTGTGCAGTGAGTTTAGCGTGATCCGTAAGATGACACTGAGTCAGACTGTTATATTGAGTAATGACCTCCTGCGATTTCCGATGGGTTGACAAGTTCGTAGTGAGTTTTTTCATAGCTCATGATTGGCTCCTGTCAATAAAGACCTCCCTGGTCCTCACAGACTTGTGCGCGCCACAATATGCCATTTTATGACGTGGACATGTGCGGCGTCTATGTACAAATCTGTTTTTCATTCTAAGTTCAGTAGGTGTTGCTTAAACACCAGAAATTACGGGATATAAATTTGTGTCTTATCAATTATCTTTTTGTTCATAAAATCAGGTAAAAGGCCATATTTCACACATAGTTGCAAATGGTGATTAATCGTGATCAATTAATTTGATAACTGTGATTAATTTGACTAAAATGTTCAATCATTTGACAGCCCTAATAGAAATGAGTTTTTTTCTTGGTTTTTGTACATATCCTGTTTTATTTTACTTCCAGCAACAAGAAGCACAAGGACTACCCTTTCCACACTGAATTCTAACATGGAGAGTTCCCCAAGAGTGGGTGCTGGGATTTGCCAAGTCCTATTCAAGGCGAGCTGCTTCATTATGGCACTGTTTCACTATTGTTACGTAAACGTGGCCTTCAAGTGTTACATTTTTGGTGGGGAAAACTACCTTCCATCCCCCAGTTCAACCCCAAAATTCATACAAAACAATTAATTCCAGTTTGAGTCTTTTTTGTTAAAAAATAATTAAATGAAAGCACTCCTATTTTGTTATCAGTTTTTGATCATCGGCTTTATGTTGGCCATGTAGAAAGGCCTGTATGATTTTACTTTCAATGCTAGCACTTCCCGTTAGTATTAAGTCAATTGTGACTATTCTTGCCGAGTCATGCGATCATGTGCCCTCATTTTTTGTTTTCACTTCTCTCAGGTGCCAAAGTGTGATTTTAATAACCACTGGGTGTCATTATCATCTGCCAAGAACAATTAATAATTAAATGGAAATCAAAAAGTGAAGTTTGAAAATTGCTGTTTTAATTGTGAGCATGCTACAATAAAAGTAGTTTAAGTAGCGACTGGATTTTGTCTCATTTTGTATTGCAGTGTGTGTCATCGTAAATTTAAAAAAATTCAAGAGACCAAAGTGAGGTCAAAGAAATGAAAGTAAAAAAAATAATAATGGATATAAATTGAAAAACCAATTTTGAAAAGTGCTTTTTTATTTGTATGTTACAATAAAAGTAGATTAAGTAGCTACTGGGTTTTGTCTCATTTTGTATTGTAAAGTGTATGTAATTGTAAATCCAAAATAAAAATCAAGAAACTGAAGTCAAGTCAACGAAAGTCAAGTACATTTTTGTTTATGTAAATCTAAAAACTAGTTTTGCACCTTACTCCTTTGATTGTGAGCATGCTACAATAAAAGTAGTTTAAGGTAGCTACTGGGTTTAGTCATTTTGTATTGCAGAGTGTGTGTAATTGTAAATTAAAAAGTCAAGAAACCAAATTCAAGTAAAAAAAAAAAAAAGTCATGAAATGGGTTTATTTTATTATTGAAAGATGATAGAAACACATCACAATACCAGGAACAAAACAATAACAAAACACATGAATTGAATATCAATTTCACGAATATAAGATAAATACTTCACCCACCTTCTGCAGGCAAACAGCTATGATACAATCAAATAAGCTATTAATCTATGTAAGTGAAATTGATGAGTGGGTTAATATTCAGTATTCAGTGGATAGTCTGTGTGTTTTGAGGCCCTGTTGAGAAAAGGAAAGAAAGGTAAGTAAAGACACATCATTGCAGTGGAAGCTTGGTAACCGGGGCGTATGCAGACCAAGCTTCCACTGTATCTGACTTCTGGCCATTTTGTCCTAATATCTGCTTACCATAACATGGGGAAGCCTCTCCAATTTCTGTTTAAACTCAGCAGGCACTTCATGTCCTCTTCATTCAGTGCAAAGTCAAACACCTACAAGAGGGAAGATGCAGTCAAAAAGCAGAATGTGACTCTTCTTTGCTGTAGTTCAACTCTCCATGAAGTCATTGATCGGATTGGTAGGAGTTTAATCGACAGGTCGATTATGTACCCCCCATTCTGCATCCGTGCTGTTCTTACAGAACAGCAGAATGTGGGGGAAAGCGGGCTTTTACAGATTATCTGGTGTTGGGAGTACCTGGAGGTTCTGCTTGATTCGGTGGGGCGTCACTGACTTGGCGATGACGGTCACATTACGCTGAATATGGAACCTGATGAGAACCTGGAGGTGATAATGTGCGATGTCACTGAATCGGAGAAGTTTTGTGGTTCTCAATTTTCTTTGACACTTCACAGACGTTAATGAAGTTCATAGAAGATCTTTGTTTTCGGTCGCTGCTCTGCGTTGTGCAGGCTTTATTGCTGTAACTGTGAAAGTTAATTGATTCATTCCTTACTGAAAAGCATGGCAACTTCCATTAGCATTGATTTTGGATAAACTGGCTTCTGTTTCAATTTAGCCTGCATTGGAGACTTATGCACAATATTCAGTTTTTGCTGCAGGAGTGTCCAAAATGCAGCCCGGGGGCCATTTGCAGCCCAAGGCATTATCTAAAAATATAATTTAAGAAGATAAATAAAAAAAAAAAATCAGCATTCATTTTATAAGAATAAAGTCAAAATATTAAGAGGAAAAAGTTGTAATCTAACAAAAGTCGTAATTTTACAAGAATAATGTCGTAATATGATCAGTAAAAAAAATGACATTTTAAAACCAAAAAGTTTAAATATTACAACAACAAAAAAAAATGTAGTAAGGGGGAAAAGTTACAATGTTAAGAGAATAAAGTCAAAATTACCAGAAAAAAGAAACCTGAAATAGTTGGAAAATTAAAAAAAAACAGCAGAAATGGAAAAAAACAGCTGTCATTTTTACAAGAATAAAGCCAAAATATTAAGACAAAAAAGGTTCAATTTTACGAGAATAAACTGGTAATATGAGGAAAAATAATGTCATTTTGGTAGCATGGAGTTGAAATATTAAATACTGTAAATATGAGAAACAACAAAATAAAGTTATAATTTTTTTAAGATTAGTTTGGGGGGGGGGGACATTTATATTATGGGGATAATCTGAAAATATGGGAATAAAATCATAATACAAAAATGAGAAACAAACAGTCAAAAATTTGGATACAATTTCTCATTCAATAGGATGCGAAAGTGTGTCCAAACTTGTGACTCATAAGGTACTGGTACGTGCAGGCAGCATATTAACAACAGCATGATAATTTAGCCCATGAAGCGTCGCCAATCACCGTGTAAAGCAAACAAAACCCTCACATTGCTGCTCTGCCCACTGAAGCGGTTTTCATAGCAATTTGAGACGGTAAATGCAACAAGTCAAGAATGAAACATTGCAAATGAACATGGAGTACACATGACCGAGAGCGTTGGGGACTGGTTTGCCTCTGGGCGTTTCAGCTGCTTCTCCATGGGATTCCATGTCACGAAAAACAAAAAAAAGGGTCAACCTAAATTCTTAAAGTTGTGAAGTCACTACCTCTCAATATCGTACATAATAGCGGCTTTTTGCAACAACCACAATGTCCTCTCATGACATCAAGAGACATTATTTGGCAGAATGACCTCAGAAACACTGCATCCAGGCATCATATGGACACAGCATTTAGACGCTGAAAAAAAATTAACAACATGTACGTAGTACAAATCTAAATGGAGAATAACCCCAAGGTTAATTGGCGACTAAATTGTCCGTAGGTATGAATGTGAGCGTGAATGATTGTCTATATGTGCCCTGCGTGTACCCCGCTCTCGCCCGAAGTCAGCTGGGACAGGCTCCGGCGTAATGAGGATAAGCGGCATAGAAAAAGGATTGATGCGTCCTCCTTTTTTTTTTCCCCACTTCTTCTGTGGAACAGGTTTGGACACCCCTGCTTTACTGCTTTCATAGTGAGCTACATGTGTGTGATTCTTACCTGTGCTGCAGTCTTTTTGTACTTTTTAGCAATTTCCTTGACTTTAGCTTCCTCCAAGAGCGACGGCTCATCTGAAAATGCCCTTTGAGTGAGAAATAGTATAAGTTGACACCAAATTTTATTAGGTTACATTTCTGACATTCATATCGTTCAAAACAAAGCCATCTTTGTTTTGTACCTTATCTATTGTAACATGTCATTATAGGGAAGCTGATGTCCTACCATGGTCTGTCTGGGGAACCTAGGGGGCTGTAAGCTGTGACAGAGATGCCCTTTGATTTGCAGTAATTGATCAGCTTCTCCTGGGTCAGGAATGGGTGACACTCGATCTGCAAGCATAGACAGACAAGTCAAATGTGTCCTAATTGTGCACGGACTTCATGACTTCCTTGTCTCGGTTTCTAACCTGGTTTAGGGCCGGCTTGTACTTGAGGCCGGGCTTGTTGAGTAAGGCCTCAATTTGATGCTTGTTAAAGTTTGACACACCGATAGCCTTGACTAAGCCAGCGTCCACTAGCTCCTCCATAGCCTATAATATATATATCAGTGTCATGTCACATCTGTTCATTTATTTAACGCTCGTGTTGTGCGATGAGGCGCTCCAGTTACCTCCCAAGTGTCGAGGAAGCTGCTGCCGTCGGGAATGACCTGCTCGTGTTCATCCAGGGGGAAAAGATCATCCCCGGCCTGCACGTTTTTAAAATAATAACCTTATAAATTGGAATGAAGATTATGTCGATTTTGTGTTCAATGAATTCAGACCTTGACGCCCATAGGGAAGTGCATGAGATACAGGTCCAGGTAGTCCAGTTTTAGGTTGCTGAGAGTCTTCTCGCAGGCCCTTCTTACCAGAGATGGAAGGTGGAAGGTGCACCATAACTGTAGAAAAGGCCATCAGCATAGCTTACATGAAAATGTAATCCGAAGCGCCACACAGAAGGGCAGTATCGCGCTTCCTGTGTAATGCGGTCCTGTCTTATGAAAAGGTGGACGTTTGGAGTTTTGTTAAGTTTTATAATTCAGCAGTGAACTTGTTTGTGTACTTGTGAACCAGTCATCCACGAGTGAGATCGTCTGATACCGATCACATGGATTAACTGTCCATTTTTCTATTTATTTACGATGAGTGGTATTGGTCACGGCCGCCGTTAGATAATTCCAAAGGCCCCCGGCAAATAAGTCATTATTTAAAAATCAACTTTTGGGCGGATTGTCTCCCCCCCCCCCCCTTTTCCTTTATTTGTGTGAAAGCATTTTTGCACTATTTCACACAAACCTGAGCTGAATTTGATGCATGTTTTGGAGAAATATGAATGCATGAGAAATGAATTGTCCAACAGTTTCTTTTTTTTAGTTCAAGGTAACAAAATGAACAGGATAAAATCATCCATTTTCTATGCTGCTTATCCTCACTAGGGTCGTGGGTATGCTGGAGCCTATCCCAGCTGACTTCGGGCGAGAGGCGGGGTACACCCTGGACTGGTCACCAGCCAATCGCAGGAGGATAAAATCCTACAAATAAAATTTTCCTATATGTTTACTCCGGCACAGATGAGTTCTCCTGCCGCTTTTTTCTTCATATCTCTTTTCTAGAAACTTCAAATAGCTCCGGGAGGGCAAGTTAGCGTACTTATTATCATCCTGTCCGCTCATTGGTCGATCTCACTGCCACGTCGTGTCTTTCAACTCATGGCATCGCGTCTTCAATGAAGGTGAAAGTAACTTTAAATGTTCATTTATCCCTTGCATTAGTCTTTTTATGAATGTAGATTTTTTTGTATGAATGTAAAAGTAATCAAAGTTGTTTTAGTGTTAACATTTTTGAGACTTAAACTGTGTTAGTTAGCAAAAAAACTACAGTCACCCTCTGATGACATCATAGACGGGGCGAAAGAGCTGACTTTCCTGTTCCTGTTTCCAGCAAGCTGCTAGCAAGGTGTGATTAAAAATACTTTAATAACACGGTTGGAGTCGCACAGTGTGTTAAAACACGCTAACAGGGTCCGACGCTAATTGAAGTTCTACTGTATTTGCATGGATGGTCGCACTTAAAACGCTTTCAGTCGGATTATTGCGATTTCATTACCTATTAGGTGCATTTGCATGTTTAGAGTCAATTCTGTTATGAACATTGGTTAATTCTGTGATAATTTACCTTACTGACGATGAATAGCTCTTCCCTTTCCACATGTCCTTGCTCAATCACAGCGTGAATCCCAGCGCCAACCTCCTCCTCATTCTGGTACACATATGCGGCATCGATGTGCCGGTAACCCTCGGTTATGGCCAATTTTACCGCCTCGATGACGTGTCCTGCCTCGGCCTGTGGGGGCAAAGGGTGGTGGAAAACACAAGAAAGCAAAATGTTAAACCGTGAAACCAGATTTTTTTTCCCCAAGAATTGAATTGAATTGTCTATCATTACAATGAACTCCTTGCATGTAGTTAACGCCGTGCTTACTACTAGAACCGCATGAGCCCGCTCACTTCGGACCAATTTCCAAGCGTTTTCTGACTTGAAAGAAGGAATTAAAATACTTCACACTAGGGTCACTTCTTGGCTGATGTTGTTCTTACAGCTTACTACTCATTCATAACTTTAAATGGTGCTCCATTCGATGTATTTATGCTAGGTAAAATAATACTTGTGTGAATAATTGCTGCAAAAATGACCAAACAGTTTGGAGGCTGTTTCTTTGGGGAAAACGCCTCCCCATACTTCATTGTCATCATGTTTGGTGTCCCTGGAGCTGGTAATTCACAAATAATACAGTAATACAACTTTCAAATGCAGATGGTATAATGTTATTCAAATGTGAGGCTTACCCTCCATGTCCCCAGACCCACGAAGGGCATCTCTGCTCCGTTGTTGAGGGTAATGGCAGGAATCACGGTGGACATGCTCTCTAGCCTCATTGCTGCAGGGAACGAGGAGGTGATAGCCGTGCATCCGCAATACACTCATGGGAGTGGTGGTGCTATTTATCAGACGAGGGGAGGGCTGACCTGGAGGCGGAGATTTAAAACCAAACAGAAAAAAACAGAAAAAGTTGACCTATTAACAAGTAATCATGGAAAAACAAGACTGGGACATTTAACAACGGTAGAATTGATGGGCCATGTTTTGTGGTTGTTGTCAAGTTTCTGCTCAAATGACAGAAGTGATAGAAAGTTCCTCTTTCATGAAGATAATGTTTAAGGTGCGATCAATCATTACACTTTTTTCACCTAAAGAATAGTAAGAACACCACCACCAGGTAGCATATGTAACCAATAGTGGCTTCACAGAACAGATGGTCCAAAAAAAATGCCCATACTTTTCACATTTCGGCCCGAAAATGGGGAGTGGCGTTACAAAACCCAGCAGAAGTGAAAAAATAGATCAAAAAGGCATAATGTAACTAGAAAAATGTTGATACTAATAACTAATAAAAACACAAGGTTTGTTTTTTAATCTACAGTTTGTATAACGTTTTTTAATTATATATTTTTCTTATCTTATTTAAATATCAATGGACAGCTGGACAGCTCTGATGTGAATGGACAAAGACAAGAAGACAGGACAAACACAGTGAGCTGGCATTGTTCAGTTACACGCTGGAACTAACTCAACTAAACTAACTATGCTAAAACTAACTCAACTAAACTAACTATGCTAAAACTTAATGAATGATGACACCCCGATTGAAAAGCCAGCATTTCAAGAAATGCTGCAAACGTTTGACAGACAGGGCCTGTGAGTTGCCTGTGAGAAAATATACACACGCCAATTCCACACCTTTACAGAGTGAAAGATGATATATTCAAGAAAATATTGCATTACTATGAAATATTTGTATTCTTATTACTATATATTATCATAACACTGATATATTTGGTTGACAGTACTGTGTAGCGTCAGTTGGTGGGACAATGGACGTTTCACCTGCATGGTTTTGTGACTCGGTTCAATAAAAAAATGTGTGTCCAGTCATATTTTTTCAGTTTACTTTTTTTTTTTATTAATGAATGTTAAAATCTCGTCTCTGGACCCAATCTCGTGTGTCGTCTCGTCTCGTGAGTTTAGGCCCGTGGGTGCGCAGGTAGCGTTACTTTGACAAGACACCAACAGGCAACACAGATCTCATGAGTGCGGAGCTAGGGCAGCATACAAAAATAAATAAAAAAAACTGTTTTTCTTTGGTTTTTTGTTCATTTTTGTTGTGATTGGCTTCTCAGTACAGTACAAGTAACTGTCGGGGGAGTAAAGTAGCTTTACTGTATTTTAGTTTTATGATACGCTGGCTGGCTTCAGTTTCAATTTGACACAGGAAAACTGTTTGCTGCTCAGTAAAATGCAAGTCATTGTGTATTACTTTATTTTAGTTTCCTAGAATACAAAATAGCCTCAAAATGCTATAATAATTTTCAGCCTAGTATTAATTTGTATAGAAAAGATGTGACAAACTGTTATTCTCCATTAAAATTGTTACTATGTGCATGTTATTGATTTTTTCAGCGTCTAAATGCTGTGTCCATATGATGCCTGGATGCAGTGTTTCTGAGGTCATTCTGCCAAATAATGTCTCTTGATGTCATGAGAGGACATTGTGGTTGTTGCAAAAAGCCGCTATTATGTACGATATTGAGAGGTAGTGACTTCACAACTTTAAGAATTTAGGTTGACCCTTTTTTTTGTTTTTCGTGACATGGAATCCCGTGGAGAAGCAGCTGAAACGCCCAGAGGCAAACCAGTCCCCAACGCTCTCGGTCATGTGTACTCCATGTTCATTTGCAATGTTTCATTCTTGACTTGTTGCATTTACCGTCTCAAAATGTTATGAAAACCGCTTCAGTGGGCAGAGCAGCAATGTGAGGGTTTTGTTTGCTTTACACGGTGATTGGCGACGCTTCACGGGCTAAATTATCATGCTGTTGTTAATATGCTGCCTGCACGTACCAGTACCTTATGAGTCACAAGTTTGGACACACTTTCGCATCCTATTGAATGAGAAATTGTATCCAAATTTTGGACTGGTAGTTTACAAGTGCAGCATCTGGGGTCGAACTGAAAAAAAGCATTTCATCCATTTGAAAAAGAATTTTAAAAATTGTGTTACCCAAAAGTGTTGCAATTAAGGCAAAAATGTGCCTCAAAAGTCAAAGAAAACCTCAGAAAGTACGGTTTTTCTTTGGCTTTTTGTGTTTTGTTGTGACACTGTGATTGCATGGGGAAAAAGTGTAATGATAACCATAGAACAGGAAACTGACCGTACTGCAACATAGGCTGTCTCAAGTCCAGTCCATCCATCCATCCATCCATCCATCCATCCATCCGTTTTCTATGCCGCTTATCCTCATTAGGGTCGCGGGTGCATGCTGGAGCCTATCCCAGCTGACTTCGGGCGAGAGGCGGGGTACACCCTGGACTGGTTGCCAGCCAATCGCAGGGCACATATAGACTAACAACCACTCACGCTCACATTCATACTTATGGACAATGTAGAGTCGCCAATGAACCTAACATGCATGTTTTTGGGATGTGGGAGGAAACCCACGCACTCCACATAGAGATGCCCAAGCGGAGATTCGAACAAAGGTCTTCCCGATCCCCTGACAGTTTGGCCAACATGCTAACCACTTGGCCACCGTGCCACTCAAGTAAAGTCATGCAAGTCGAAGTCAAGTCCGAAGTCATAGGCTTGAATTTTTGAATTTTTACGAGTCGTAACCACTGTTCAGTGTCTCCCTAATAAAATGCTACTTTAACAGTTGAGGGAAAGGCTTCTTGAGACATCATCTGTACTTCTGTGAAGAAGGTGTCGGACGTTTCGCTCCTCATCCGAAGAGCTTCGTCAGCGAACTAATAAGTGCTGGTAGACTAGGCCTTAAGTACAGTAAGAGTGGGCGGAATTGGTGTGCCAACACCCTCCTTCTATTGGTTCCTTACACTAAGCCTGGGCGGAGTAGTGGTATAATCCTCTCCTGCTATTAGCACCTCCGATAAAAGGGAAGTGTCGCTCCCTGAGTTGGGTATGAACGACTCTGATACTGGCTCGTTAGCATCTATTGTTCGGGCTCGGCCCTGGCTTTACCTCATTTGCAAGACTAAGAGCTGTGGGTTTTGGTCTCAGTAACCTGCTGAACACAGGGTCCAAATTAAACCTCAAACCACCATTCCGATTCAATGATGGGTTCTGTTGTTTGACAAAAATAGCTTCCTTTACTCCTCTTTCAAACCATCTGTTTTCTTTGGCCAAAATCTTTACCTCGCTGTCCTCAAAAGAGTGATTGGTTGCTTTAAGGTGTAGATGTACTGCTGATTGAGGACCACTCGAATTGTCCCTGCGATGTTGATAAAGCCTTTTTTGGAGCATTTGCTTAGTTTCCCCAATGTAGTGCTCTTTGCAAAGAGCACTACATTGAGGAAACTAAGCAAATGCTCCAAAAAAGCATTTGGAGCATTGAGAGCCTACACAGACGTATTTTAACAATGTAACAATCTAATAAGTTTGCCAAATACAATGAATGCATTTGACAAGACTCCAGAGTCACAGAAAGAGTGCTGACATAGCATTCAGGATGTATGGAATCCACATATTTATTGTTTGTTCTGAAATCGGATTGGATGCTAGTAGGTGCTTTCAATGAGGCAGGAAAGTGAAAATATGTCCTGCTGGAAATGACATAATAACGATCACGTTAGCTGAATACTTTGAAGGGACACATTTTACTAATCACTCCCACTGAAAATCCATTTATTTTCAAGTCATCAGACTAAAGTCCAAGTCAAGTCCCAAGTCATTGATGTCAAAGTCCAAGTTCAGTTCAAATGACAATCTTTAAGATACAATGGAGTCGGGCCGCTGCCTGCCAACAACGGCCGTTTGGGTGGTA
Source organism: Dunckerocampus dactyliophorus (assembly GCF_027744805.1). NCBI lineage: Eukaryota > Metazoa > Chordata > Actinopteri > Syngnathiformes > Syngnathidae > Dunckerocampus > Dunckerocampus dactyliophorus. The sequence continues at coordinate 3,643,520 of NC_072833.1, read as the reverse complement.
TCCCATTTGTTAGCGGTCTATTAAAAAATATCATGCGGCTATTTTACGATTGAATTGCTGAGACATTACTGGCAAATATCCATATAGACATGACAAACTTGAGGAAACAAGGACACAACATTTCCATGAAAGAATTCCTGAGCTTTTCGAGGAATTTGCAGGTTCGTCACAAAAGTTTGCCTTTACATTATCGCCTTGTGAATGGGTCATTTCTTATCAGATGTAACTGTGAAGCCAATGGAGATTTTCTGCATATAATCGACTTACATACGGTGATGACACCAACACGTCTTTTGTGGCGAGAAAACAGTCAGAGGAGGTCATGTGCTGCATCTGCTGTCATGCGCTTGAAATTCCCAACACTGTTCACATACAGTAGATGGTGAATGCTGTATGTTTCATCACTTTCAATACCATACATTGCAGGTGTCAAACCCAAGGCCCCGGGGGCCGGATTTGACCCGCCATATCATTTTATGTGGCCCGCGAAAGCCTTGAAATAATGCATGTCAAAAGGACACTTATTTTAATATTATTCTAAAAAGTATTTGTAGATATATTTAATTTTTTTAATTAATATAAATTTTTCCTTCACTTTTTTAAACTTTATTTTTCATTATTTTACTTTTATACTATTATAAAATGATATTTACATTATTGTATTTTTATACGTATGCTGTAATTTAATATTTGTTAAATATATTTGTTAAATATATTTAAATAAGTAAAAAATGTAATTTATAAAATGTATTTTTACAATAATATAAAAAATATTTAAAACACATTCTTACAATAATTTAATTAACATTTACCGTTATGCTTACGGTAAATAATGAAATCATATATTAAAGTAAAAACAAAATTAATATTACTCACAAAAAAACTTTCAAAACTCGGTACCATAACGTCACTGGTTCCGACCTAAACGATAGCAACAACAGTCATGGCCAAAAGAATACTCATTTCCACAAAGTCTGCTGCCTAAGTTTTCATAATGGCAAATTGCATATACTCCAGAGTGTTATGAAGAGTGATGAAATGAAAGTGAAGGTTCAATTGTTGTGAAGAACGCTTCAAGCAAGTGTCTGGACTATCTCCGAAAGTTGATTTCACTGCGGGATCAAGGCACCACCAGTGTAGCACTTGCTCAGGAATGGTAGCAGGCAGGTGTGAGTGCATCTGCTCGCCCAGTGAGGCGAAGACGTTTGAAAGATGGTGTCAAGAAGGGTGCATAGAAAGCCACTTCTCTCCGGGGAAAACATGAGGGACAGGCTGATATTCTGCAAAAGATACAGGTATTGGGCTTTTTTTTTTTTAACTCCCTTTCCGATTGTTTGGATTTTTTTTGGTCCTGGAGAACGTAGTTGTGGTGTCCATGAAGGAGTAAGATCACCACGCACCCTCTCCAATTTGATACTGGGTAAAATTCTGGCTGGTATCGGCCATACTGATCCGATACCGATACTTTTTACAAATACACCTGATGTGTCTGGTCAATTTTAAAAAGTAGTGTACAGTGTGTGGTGAAGCTAGTCTCTAGCCGGGTAATAGCTAGCCGATGTGGTGTGGCGAGGTGTCACTACGCCAGTAAAGTAGTTCTTCGGCATAACAATGGTAATAATAATAATAACAATGTCACTGTATCTTGGTTAATATGCAGGTCACATTATGTAAATGGAGCGTTGTTGGCAGTTTTTTAGAAGGCTTCATAGGTGGAATAGCCGCATTACTTGGATTCTCAGCTGTCTCTTTGTAGCTGTTTTTATATCTCTACAACGCACAGAAAAAGGTAAGCATGTGCATGTCTCACATAAGGATTGTGGATGATGGGCAAAATTCCAAAAAACGGTGCAGTTTTCCTTCGAGTATGCTCGGAAATCCCGGAAAATGAATTCAACTGAAGCTACGTGGTGTCTTTGAACGCAACCCTTCGTGGCTTGTAATAAAGCGGTAAGTGCAATTCTGCTACCATTAGGCAAATACATTTTCAGACATGTTTGTTATGTTTTAGCTTGATTAAAACTTTCAGTTCATTTGGAGCTGTTAATGTATGCAAATATACAGTAATTGTGTCCAGTTATTTAGCTTTCTATTCATAAAATACAACAAAAATGGGCACATTTCACACAGTGGCAAATGGTGATTGTGATTCATTTGAAAATTGATTCAATTAATTATTTGACACCCCTATTTTAAATATAGCACAATACACGCAAAGACCAAAACTTACTTTACAATTAATACAAATTGCATATGCATATGTGCAGGAAATAATGTAGCCCCCGACTGACTGAGCTAGTAAGCATTCTGCGTTGTGGAGCATGTCTTTACCTGCGCTGCTCATTTTTATGCCAGTGTCGGCCAATATTATCAGATATCCATAGTCTCATGTGGTATTGCAACCTTTTATTCCATCTTCAAGCATCATCATCATCATCACACACACACACACACACACAAAGTGCAGACGTTAAACAATGATATTCAGTCTGTGAATGAGAGGCAACATGAAGGTGCTGAATATTGCACATAATAGGTCAGCTTCACTAATGAGCTTGAGGTTTTTGTTTGTATTTTTAAGCATTAGCATGAACAAAACAGCAAATATATAATGCAAGTGCTTGTTATGCAAATGTTTTTCACACTGTGTGGAGAGAATGCAAATGAGCTTATGCCAATTCCTGAGATTTGAAAGTTTGCCCACTTTTTTGTTTGTTCCTGGAGTATAAATCCCATCCACACAAGTGATAAATTAGCATTCAATTGTAAAAAGCATAGTCTCTCTTATTTTGTCCTCAGGAGCAGTCGGTGAAGGTGGTCACCATGTTGCCCTTACGTTGAGTCACCGTCCTGCAGTGCTGCTTGGCCGAGCCCTGGAACCTGCTCTCAGTCCTGTGCGCATTAAAGGAGAACATTTTCTCCAAGTCTTCAAACATGTCATCAAACAGTCCACCTCTGAAGGGCCTCCTCTGCTGCTGTTCGCTCCCAGGGGCATTGCGGAAGAATCTCTTCTGGTGGGCTTGATGGTGGTGGGAGTGGAAGTGTTGTTGTTGCTGTTGACCGAAAAGGTCAAAGTCTTTGAAGATGTCGTCAAAGTTGAAAGACTGGTAGTGTTGTCGGAAGTTGTAGTTGCCGCCGCTGCCGCCGTGTCCCGCTCCTGAAGACGGGCCGTGGCCAAACTGGTCGTACTCTCGCCGCCTCTTGTCGTCCGATAACGTCTCGTATGCTGTCAAGGAAAGACGTCAGAGTAAAAATAACTGGCAAGGAAAGAAACAGAGCCCCTCAGTGGCAGGAAGCAGCATAGATGATGATGTCAGAGCAATCTGATTGGTCTGTTAAATAGAGCAGCGATGTCCACTTTGCCACACAACAGGGAGGAACAACTGGGAATGTCCAAACACTTACCCTCCGCTATTTCTCTGAACCTGGCCTCCGCGTCTGGGCCCTTGTTTCGGTCAGGGTGGTACTTTAAGGCTAGCTTATGGAAGGCCTTCTTGATATGGCGCTCCGAGGCATCCTTGGGCACCCCCAGGATGTCATAGTAGTCCCTCTTGGCCAGGATGAACTCCGAGATAAGCAGAATGTGAAGAGCAAGTAGCAACACACACTGAACTGTGGCCATGGCTGCCTTGTTGGGGGGCTTCTTTTGGGGCACCTTTTATTGGTGGCTGTGGGCCGTTGACAGATTTGTTAGTAATACTTAATATTCAATAAATCTCTAGTAAATGATTGCACCAAAATAATAGGTATAGCTAACTTAATCAATGACGTGTACACGCGCAAGAGAAGTTAACCTGAAAAGTGAGAACATTTGTCCGTGCTACAGTCTACACAAAGCCTTTTAACAATATTTGTTTGCAATAACCTGTGATATAAATGATGGAAAGTTGGCATAACATTACCTGGCAAAAGGGGCGATGGTGGTACGGCTGACAGCTCCAGCTGATGCGAAACCACAAGCTAACATTTGTTGACGAAATGCATTCCTGAGCCGGAGCACCACGACTCGCAAGGCGATTGGTCCGCTCCTCAAATGCAGTTACTCACAGTCCTGCGATTGGTCGAAACAGACCACGTTGGCGCCTTTATAACGTAGGCAAATGAGCTCCCTCGCTTACTTTCATGTTCGACTCTCACGCTATGTAAACCTTTATTCTACGTGTACATGCGTATCTTTTTATTTCCACATGGTAAAATTTTGTTTTTTTAAAATTATTTTAATTATAATAGATGTTAAAATAACACTCACAGAACGTACGTGTGACGTATACGTTTTTTCCGGCGTCATTTGTAAACGTAACATGTGACGTGACATCCGCCACCATCACGGAAGTTAGGATTTTCGTTACGCTAATACGTCACCCTTTTTAACGTTTTTATGGCGTTCCACTACTGTTATGCCGCGTTACTGCGCCGTCAAAATTTGCAGGAACCGCGGGGGAGCTGCGTCCAGACGAGAGAATCAGCTTCTACCCGTAAGTAGACAGTCGCAATGTTTATTATGTAGCATAAATGGATGCCCTTAGGATAGCTTGCTTTTTTTGTTGGTAATAAACTAATGTATGTGTGAATAATAAAATGCATACATTTATGCATGTCCTTTTCTGTTTCTGTCTGTTTTAAGTTTCCCCTTGCAAGACGAACAAAGGTTTCAGAAATGGGTGGACAACATAGGGAGGAAGGACTGGACCCCAAGTCGACATTAGTACATGTGCAGTGAGCATTTCACCACCAATTGCTTGGAAATTCGATGGGGCATCCACTACCTTAAAAACACAGCCATCCCCACCATTTTCCCAGAGGGGAATGTATGTACAGTATATGTGAGGTTGTGTAAATAATTCAGATGTTTATGTTAAAGGAAAACTGCACTTTTTAGGAATTTTGCTCATCATCCACAATCCTTATGTGAGACATGAACACACATCTTTATCTTTTCTGTGCGTTCTAAAGATATAAAAACAGCTAAAAAGAGGTAGGTAATTAATCCAAAAACGTCCAACAAGGTTGAATGGTTTTATATACATACTGTAACCATGTAGTAACAGGCACATTCATTATTACATGTACTACTTACAGTATTTTACCGTATTTTAGTCATTTTAAGCATTACAGGAACTTCCTTCCTGGGCGCATTGATTTCACATAGCAACATAGAAACAAACGCTATACCTAGCGTTGACTTTTCCAAACTCAAAAAAAAAAACACAGCAGCAGTGGCAGCAGCTTTAATATGTAGCGTAACCTTGCCATAGTGGCCTGAGGTGTTGTGAGCGCGGCACTGAGACGATGCGGACAAGTGTGAGGTGACGCTAGTAGCTACCCAGTGTGGTGTGGCGAAGTGTCACTATGCCAGTAACATGGTTCTTCGGCGTAAGAATGTTAATAGCAATAATAACAATGTCGCTGTCGCTTGGTTAATATGAAGGTCACATTTTGTAAATGGAACGTTGTTGCCGTTTTTTTTTTTTTTTTAGAAGGCTTATGTCGGAGTAGGTGCATCCCATTACGTGCATTCTTAGCTGTCTCTTTTAATCAGTTTCTGCATCTTTATAATGCACAGAAACTCACAGAAAAGAGATAGACGTGTGTTCATATGTCACATAAGGATTGTGGATGGCGGGAAAAATGAAAGTGCAGTTTTCCTTATGTTCAATCCATCTCTCCTCTTTTACTTCAGGGTAGCATCAAAAGAAGCCAGACACATTTGGCACGGAGTACACTGGATCTGACAGGAAAAGGCCGCTTATACTGGGCAGAACGATTAAAAAAAAAAAAAAAAAAAAAAAACACAGCCGGGCTCAGCAAATCACACAGATCTCTAAAATCCACCCTACAGTGTCTCACTCTCCAAATGCTGAGCTGGATTCGGAAGCTAAACCTGCTGTGTGTCATTTATGGGGAGAAAACTCTTACGGCAGACAGGACATAGGGATCAGCTGTGGAGTAAAATCCTGAGCCTTCATGCAAAGATCTTGGATCTTGAAAACACTGTGGCAAAAATCCACACTTTGGAGACAGAGGTGGTACTCCTCGAGGGATGCAGCAGTTTTTAAAGAGCGAGAGAAAGTGTTGGAAGATTATATATCATCCATGTTGCTCTAGGTGTAATGTTTTGGAAGATATTAGTGAATGAATGGTGCTTGTGCCCACATGGTGCCATTGTTTACATATAATGTGTCATGTTTTGTTTTTTTAATGAGGCAGAACATGAATGCTTAAACACGTCAGCAAAGACAACCTGTCCCGAAGGATGGACACAACTGTGATTTGGTCAGGAGCATGTCTTTTGTGCCCATGGTGGATTTGAATTTGATGCACTGTATAATGAAGCATATAATTCACACAGTAATTTGGCTTGATATATTGTACATGCTACACACTCCCTGGGCACATCATTCACATGTGCATTGCTTGTCTTAATGCGTTCTTAGTCTCAATAATGTCCCACAGCCATTTTTCTGCAAAGTGTGTCCTCTGAGGTGTGTGCACTAGCCTTTTGGATTCGATCAGGAAGTGCACCTCCACAGGTTCAGTTTGTGGTGCGACTTTGGATACCGCCACCACAAAGTGCACGGCAACTGCAGTCGAAATGGGCTTCTGCGGTGATGGGGTGCTAAAGTTTGCCTTGTAGTGGTAGGATATCTGATCCTCCTCTTCGGTCCAGTAGAGTAAGTCCAAACTATAAATCCAGCAGGGCTTCAGCTGCCATGTTTGGATGTACTCAGCAATCTGTTCTTTACCCACTTCGACCGTGAAATCTTTTGCGGCAACCCACATTGTCCTATTCACTCCTCAAATGACTTACTTGCATGATGCAAAAATGAGAACAAGTTTTAAAATATGCTTGACATTATTTGCGTCATCATTAGGTAATGTTTAAAAGTCAGTTATGAGAGCAGAGACAAGGGTCAGCACGTGACGTGTCCTCAAATGACTTACTTGCATGGTGCAAAAATGAGAAAAGTTAAAATATGCTTGAATCCATTAATGACGAAATCATTAGGTGATGTTTAAAAGCCAATTATGAGAGCAGAGACAAGAGTCCGCACGTGACCAGTCATGCTAAACGTTAGCTTGATCCTGTCATCGTTTAAGTAAACCAAACTCTTGTTACACATAGCACTTTCGACTTGTTAAAACATACTAGCACTGACCAGTTACGTTACAATTGATTTTGTAAAGGATGACCACATTAATATACTCATCAAGCATTTTTATATTTGCTCTAATTTAGTCCATGTTTAATTTCTAACAATGATATATTTTCTAAAATCTAAATCTAGTGGTACAAATAAGCATCAGTTTCGCTAGATTGACGTCACTTCCTGTGATTTTCCTGTTTTCCAACTAGCGCTAATATTGCTAGCCCAGCATCTGAATGCATGTTTTTATGTTTTTCCCTGATTTATCAGGTAAGAACATAGTTGTTTTTGTATTCTTTGACCTCGTGTATCGTCCGCAAACTGAGTGTCGATTACATAGGAATCTGTTAACGTTTAGTTAGCATTAGCGTTTGCTTAAATTTAGCTGCCTTTTGATAGCCTGACGGAGATGGTACCCAGTATGTCCATATCGAGCCGGAGAAAATGGGTCCAAAACATGTCAGAGTTGAAATGCTTCTCTTAGAGCAAGCTTGTTCTCAATAATATCCACCAACCACTTGTCTGTGAAGCGGATCCTCCCCGGCGTGTGTACAAACCTATTGGACTCCACTACAAAGTGTACTTCGACTGGCTCACTTGGCGATGCATCTTTAAATACATCCATAGCAAAGTAGACACTAGCCGTCCCTTGGATGGGCTTCTCCGGGGAAGGGGTACTAAATCGAGCCCTGTAGTGGTAGAAGAGTCGACGCTCCTCTTCGGTCGAACACAGGAAGTCCAAACTATAAATCCAGCGTGGTTCCAGCTCCCATGATCGGATATACTCTGCAAGCTGCTCTTTGCCCACTTCCACAGTGAAGTCCTGGGCAGCTACCCACTTGATGTGATCATCAGGGGGCTCCAACTCTCTCCCACGCAGGATTTTGATAACTTCCCACGACTCTGCAGGTAAATTCCAAAGAGGTGGAGGATGATTGTGTTCCGTATTTTCAGAGGTTAAGTCTGTTATTTCATTCGTTTGGTCTGTTTCCATATTGCCAGAGGTTAAGCCTGTTAGTTCATATGTTTGGTCTGTTTCTATGGCTACACAGATGGTTGTATGTGCAAAAGAGCCCCCTAATGGCTTCTATAATAATTGCAACATAGTCAACCTAGAATATAGTACTGTATAAACAATGCAGGAATGTGTTGTTCCCAGTGAGCCAGCAGACACATGTCGCGGATCAGGAGCACCCTAGACAACGTAACCAAAGCAGTAGGAAGCACGGACCTCATCTCCAAGTTCTCCCGCCTCAAGCCGGGCACTCCTGCGGTCGACGGCACCCACGCGGAAAAACTTATGTCCAAAACTGAAACGTCTAAGGACCCAAATGTTTCACCACCTCTTGAAACCTCCATAGAAGAAGAACACAGAGCAGAGGACAGGGTTACAGAGAAGCCTTTTGTTGCTGCCAAGACATCCAGCTCAGCCTCGGAGGCGTCAAAGCAAACAATGCAGCTATTCCATCCTGCAGGCCTTTCAACCAATATGGATGAGACCTACAAGACGTTGGCCCAGCACATCAATAGTTACTTTGGCATGGTGGAAGAAGGCGGAAGCAGGCTACAGCAGCAAAGTGAGACCAATACTCAGAAACCTGCAGAACACGTTCCAGTTTTATCTCCAGTGGCAGCATCCAACAACACTGAATCACCTCCTCCAACATCAAGCACAGCTCCAGCTGTCCCGAATTCCACAAAAAAAGGCTTCACCCACTATCTCTCCTACCCTCGTCCGAGTGTGCAGGCTTTTGTGGGCAACTACATTGCCCCGCTGGTGCCCAAATTCAGAGGTGATACCAAAAGCATCGAGAAACCGGCAGCCAGTGTAGAAGAAGTGAAGACGGACAGTGAAGATGAAAAGGCAGATAAAGCCAAGCAGAAGCAGCTTTTGGCTCAAAGAGAGAAGGTATGGCAGCTCAACTGAAGAACAAGTGTACTTTTCTGTTCTGGATATGCAAATTAGGTTGTCTCTGCAGATCATAGCCAGGGTGAGTGTGGACAACCGAACCAGAGCCCTTATGAAAGGCCTTCAGAGAGTCGCCGACATCCGGCTCCTCACCAGTCGAGTGGAGGAGCTCAGCTTTCACCTGCTGGAGTTCCCTGAGACGCGAGGCGTGGCCATCAAGGTAAGAAGGGACGTCCAGAGTTGTTTTTAATTTCCACTGATCTGTTTTGTTACTTCTCCATGCAGGAGAAGGCACTACCTTGCCTGCTGCGCTTGCGCCAGGCAACGGACCAACGGCTCCAGGCAGCTGTGAGAGAGGCGCTCGCTCTGATTGGCTACACAGATCCAGTCAAAGGCAGAGGAATCCGAGTACTGGCCATAGATGGAGGGGGGACAAGGTAAAGTTAGGGTACACCCTGGACTGGTCGCCAGCCAGTCGCATATGGACAAACAACCATTCACACTTACATTCCCAATTTAAAATGTCCAATTAACCTAACATGCGTATTTTTGGAATGTGGGAGGAAATCAGAGTACCCAGAGAAAACTCACGCAAGCATGAAGAGAACATGCATACTCCACACAGAAATGCCCAAACAGAGATTCAAACCCAGATCTTCCCGATCTCCTGACTGTGTAGCCAACATGCTAACCACTAGGCCATTATGAAATGTGTTCGTTATCAAGAACTTGTGAGGAGTGACTGCATTGCAACCATTGTATGATGGCTATGTTACGTGCATGCATGTGCATTTCCATCAAATCATGCCATGCCTGAGCCCATGTCTTTCAGTCGTGCCCGGATGCACTCACACTAGCCTATAATGTGTTTTTAGCATTTCACAAGCTTATTTGTGCATTTAGTTGTTGGGTTTTCGAGTCTACTTCCTGTTTTGACACTCCGGCTACATCACATTCTTTCATTTTTTGTAAACAATGTCCCTGATTTCAGAGGACTGCTGGCCCTGCAGACCCTCCTCAAACTGCAGAACCTGACCGGAAAACGAGTCCACCAGCTCTTTGACTACATCTGCGGGGTCAGCACAGGTATGATGACATCATCCAGACGTGCAAAAAAATAGCACCAACAAGTCCCTTTCTTGGTCATAGGTGCCATCCTGGCCTTCATGCTGGGGATTTTTCAGATCCCCCTCGAAGAGTGCGAGCAGATGTACAGGAAGTTGGGCTCGGACGTCTTCAAGCAGAACGTTATTGTCGGGGCTGTCAAGATGGGTTGGAGCCATGCTTTTTATGACAGTGAAATATGGGAACACATCCTCAAGTTAGCCCTTATTTTTATACCTCTACAAAAATTCCAAAAACCCTTATCCTTAGTCTGACATTTTTCCTCAGGGAACGCATGGGTGAGGGACGCATGATAGAAAGTGCCAGAGATCCAAACTGCCCCAAAGTAGGTTACACATCAGCACTCATCCATGTTTTGTTTTTTGTAGCGTCTCCTCTCGGCATGATATGTGTCCACCAGGTGTCAGCAGTGAGCACGATTGTGAACCGGGGTCTGCCTCTGAAGGCCTATGTGTTCAGGAACTACAGGCTCATGCCAGGAGTGAGGTCACACTACCCTGGAGACTGCAAATACAAAATGTGGCAGGCGATCAGGGCTTCATCTGCAGCGCCGGGCTACTTCCAGGAATTTGTGCTGGGAAAAGACCTGCATCAGGTATGACTTGAAGACAGTCACCATGCACATTATTATTGCATGTCTGGAAGGAGCAAGAAGGGGTGTTTGCACCTCGTTAGGGCGATGGCAGATCAAACACCTTGCACTCTAATGGCTAATTCCCATGGGAAAAAAGGGAATATTTGACACACTCTGCCTGGTAGACAGCTAACAGAAAATCCTTCAGGAGCCATTGCTTTCTTAATAACGAGGCCAAATTTAATAGTTTTTTTAATGAGCAACAATTAGGCTCAAGGCTTAGGTTCGTTTTCGCAACCTACTTATGCAAAATTAGCCTTGCCCTTCTTGTTGCTCTTTCCCCCCTGTCATTTCTTAACACTGTTGCCTTCCTGCATTTTCCAGTGGCGATGACTGTGTGTGTTGCACGCCACATTCCACGTAGAGCCGTTTCGTTGACAATTTGAGGCAAGGCCACTGACGCCCACACCTCTCACACTTTTGCTCGAGTTTTCCGCACAAAGGGCGATGTTTGTCAGGCAGAAATGTGCAGTAACGGGACATACTGAACAAAACTATAGACAGTTCCACTTGACTTTAATATTAGGGCGTGAAATCTTGAATCCTGAAGCAATGAAACATGAAAATATGTTATTGTTTGTTTTCCAAGTTCGACCTTTCTTGTGGTCAGCCACAAAGAAGGAAGAAAGGGGTTCAGCAATGTGGAACTGACCTTTAAACTTGCTTGGTACACTCACGTCTCTTGGAGAAAAAACAAAACACTAAACGAAGGGAGAGTCTGAGAAAGAGCAGAAGAAGGCATCCATCCATTTTGCTCACTGTTTGGGTCCTCTTCTAGGATGGTGGTCTCCTGATAAACAACCCCACAGCATTGGCCATCCACGAGTGCAAGAGCCTATGGCCGAACACGCCGCTCCAGTGCGTGCTCTCTCTGGGCACCGGACGCCACGAGACAGTGGGGAAGAACGGTACCGCCTACACCAGCCTTAAAACCAAGCTAACCAACGTCATCAGTAGTGCAACAGATACTGAAGGTACAATGCACCAAATAGCAGTTTTTATAGTTCAAGTAGCTATAGCATAGTGGTGTCGAAAGTGTGTATGGGGGCCTGCAGCTTGTTTTTTACTGGCCCTTGGCATGTTCATTGTTCTTAAGATATTTTCTTAGATATTACACTAATATGCACCTATAACACAAAGCTAAGAATATCCTACGTTGGATTGGTTTTAGCATCTTTAGTGTACAAAATGTGCATTCTATAATTTTTTTGTTCCAGAGGTGCACACCATGCTGGACGCCCTCCTGCCGCCCGACACTTACTTCCGCTTCAACCCTCACCTGAGTGAAGACGTGCCGCTGAACGAGAGCCGAGTGGACAAGCTGAACTTCCTCATGGGCGAGGGGGAGCGCTACCTGCAGCGCAATGATGCCAAGCTGCAGAAGGCGGCCAGCGTGCTCGCCCAGGAAAAGGGCGGCATACAGAAACTGGCTGAGTGGGCCAAACTCAAGGCCGACATGTATGATGGCCGTCCCTTTTCTTCTAAACTGTAGTTAACCTGGTAAGGTAAGATAACCTGGGGCCACGTCTAGGCATAAAAGTATGGAAGTGCATTTAGTTGGCATGTCGCAATGATATGCCTAATGTTTACATGCACATCAACTTAAACAAACAAGAACTCTTATTAGGATTTTAACCACGAGCATGCAGTGACTGCTAATGTCAGTATGATCATGTGGGGGTTTTGTAAAGACTGTAAACGCCAATCTATAATATTGCACAGTAAGAACGCAGACACAATTGCCTGTTTTAAAACATTGCACAGGGAAAAAAAAGACCTCATGCACTTTGAAAGACTTTCATTCTTAACCTCTTATTCAAAAAATGTAAATATTATTTGACGTGTTATTTAATTCCAAGTACTAACCCTTTCACCTTTGCAGTATGTAAGGCCCACCCACGCGGGCCCCACCCACAAAGCACATGCAAGACTCTTTACCTTTTATGTATAACCCCATTGACCCGCATATAAGATGGCCCTGTAAAAAAGCCAACCCTTCTGGTTGGGGCTGCACGGTGGCCTAATGGTTAGCGTGTTGGCCTCACGGTCAAGGGATTGAGGGTTTGAATCTTCCTTTGGAACATGTCTTTGTGGCGTTGACATGTTCTCCGCGTGCGTGTGTGGATTCTCTCCGCATACACCGGCTTCCTCCTACATCCCCAAAACATGAATACTAGGCAAAATTGAGAGCGTGAGTGGTTGTGTTATGTGAGGCTGTACCCCGCCTCTCACCAGACGTAATAATGAAAAGTGGTATAGAACAGAGTACGTGAATGGATAATATGTAAATTGCAATTTTAATTTAAAATGATGGGATTTTGTTTGCTAAAATGTCACAGCCGAGAGATGCTTTTTAGAAGTGGGTCATTGTGTCGCCACTTTTTCTCTCTGTCGTGTGCGTGTGTGTGTGAGTCACCAGAAGAAAAGCTCTGACTCCCTAGGTGAAAAAGTCGTGTGGCGCCACCTGCTACTTTGCATGTATAACTCTCATCCTATATTCGGGTCAATACGAGATTATCAGCTTTCAGAAAAATGTGGTGCTACCCCTCAGCAGTTATGAACTGATTAACGCAAAGCTAATTGATAGATAGTGCTAGATGTTAGCATACTAGAACTCTCCAATCCTAGCGAATGTTAATGTGGCTGTTGCTGTCTTCTGTCACTGTCTTTCCTCTTTTCCTGTTTCTCGCCCCTCTTAACACATGTCCAATCTAGTGGCTTTGCAAATAAACTACAATGCAAATACAGCAGGACTCACCTGTTGTACAGCAAATCTGTTCTGACAAAATTAACATGCAGTCCACAATTAAGCTGGCAAACAGGACTGGTCCAGGAAAAAAAACGCACTGCCTAGTTTTCATCTGACACTGAAGTAGATACATTTTTTTAATGAGTCGACAAAAGATGGCAGTTGTGCTTTGTACAGCCCTTGTTTATTATTTAGCGGTCCTGCTCAAGCCTGAATCCTTCATTTATGCCCAATTTGGCAACCCTCCCTTCCTTAAATCCCACCATCATCATTGTTAAATCATGAAATAATAAAACCTCAACCCTGGCTAAAATGTTTGTCATCTTTGCACACTTTATTTGAGTTGACTGCTTTTCCCAACACATTTAAAAGACTTGCTGGCAGAGGAATGCAAAGTGTCACCTGATGATAAATTGCGTGTGCCTTTTAGATTTTTGCACACTTTGATTTTCCGCTTGTATTGTTTTTGATCCTGAACCGAAATTCCTTTGCATTCATGCCAGCTTCACTGACAACAATACACCACATGGAGGCATAGCTAACAATAATATGGTGGCGTATTTTCCTTCACTGATGCATAAAAGGATCAGCCTGATTGCCTAAGTGTGGAAGGAGGAAGAATTGCACCTGTCAAGGTAATTGATGCAACAATAAACATATGAACATTTCAATTGACATATTACTCAAAGCTTGATGTTCTTTTGCAGATGAAAGTACCAAACATGAGGCCATGAGTGTCTTTGCAGCAGTCGTGCAGACAAATGAGGTGAAGGTAAAGTCGTGCCGGGCTGTGTTTACATGAAGAGGTGTGACAAAGTTGCACGTACAAGCTATTCCACGCATTCCTTCTTATTTGTAGTTGTGTGCGGAAGGGGCAGGAGCTGTCTGTCTCCCTCCCACGCCTTGCTTGGGGGGTTGGGTGGAGGGGGGAGAAAAAATCAGGACAGGATTGTCTCATGGCGTTCCCTAGCAACTGCAATTTTATCAATGCATGCATGCTCCCATTTGGATGGAACACTCAACTTATTTAGCTGCATGAGAGGGCCAAAAAGTGTCAATAAATAAGATTGTGTTGATGTTTGCTGCTGCAGTGATGCATGCAACACAAACAAATACGTCTCCCAGGGGTCAGACGCTGGAATGGATGCGTGCATCCCATCTGTAAAACATGGCTAAAAGAGAAGCACTTTGTATCTTCATTTTCATAGGCCAGTTATAGATATGCAGTCATAAGTTAGTCTGCAGTGTAAACAATAGCAATTTGGCAGCAGGTGTCTGGTCATTGTCAAAGTTAATACAGTATAATACACACTGGCTTGCACAGACTGGTTCTTAGGCACACAGTACTGATCTTCAGAGTCCCAAAAAGTCAAATGTCAAAAGCGTTTGCCATCTTGTAAATGATATGCGCTAAAACAGTTATGGGCAGTTTGTGTTGAAAAGAGAATTTAAAGTGTTGCAGGTTTTTGTTGGGTGTTTCTCAACATATTTGTATCAGTCGCTTCTTGCAGGGACACACACCTGCAAACAGACACACACACACACACACACACAACGACCTTCAACTTTATATTTGCCCAATAGCCTTGCATCGGTGTCAACACTGTCTGCAGCCACATCTCTGTGCAAATGTACATTGAGGTGTTGAATAGGTCTCACGCCCATAGTCAGTCACTGCACGCACATGTTTGGAGTCATGTGAATCACATTTTCAGAAGCATTAATTGCTAATAAAAGCAAATATTGACATTTTTCCTGCTCCCAAATAACATAATTTGTGTAAAAAAAAGGGGAGGGGGGTTAAAATGTGTATTATTTCTCACATCAGACTTAATGAAGTGTAATCACTCTATTAAAGGTTTTGGGTAGTTGCAGTCCCTTTTGCTGCCATACACTGCCATGGGGTCGCTGCAGTTGCATGTTTTTTTTCATATTTTTTTGCATGTTGGCTGTGCGAGCTTGTGAGGTGGGGAGGGTGGAGTGGAGGATCTGTGGAGGTGAGGAGGAGGAGGAGGAGGACCACAGTTTGCTGCTGCAGAGGCCGAGAGGGACGGACACACTGGCCGGTCGGACACGCTCCCTCTTAGGCGTCATCAGCAGCACCATCACCGGCATTGGAGCACCAATTTGGTGCAAAGGGAGGACAAGGACAGCCGCTTTGCAGCACACAGTGAGTAATAACGTGGTTCTTGTATTTATGATGAGACGTGGGCTGTGCTTGAGAATAATGGTGCAGTGAATAACACATTGATTTGGCTCCCTGGTGCAATATGGACGTTTTTTAAATTATTTAATCAACCTGCATTCTGTTGAGCATCCTATGTTGGAGCTTTTCATCTCGGGATGAAATGCATCGCATGGCGTCTTCCCCCTGCAGGGGGTTGCGGTACTATAGCAGCAGCAGCAGCAGCATTGGCTTTGCTTCATTGTTGCCGCCGGCCGGTGCATCCATCCATCCTCCAGGCCCGCCAGCTGTAGCTCCGTTTCTCCGTGTCATTACGCACGCAGAAGGGGCAGATATTAGACACATGGGCCTTTATCTCCTTGCTGGATGATCCCCATATGTGAACAAGTAGAGGCTGTCTCGTGTCTTTGTTGTTGATCCTATCTATTAAATACGTTAATATGAAAAAATATATATTTTATGCCAAAAATAAGTTACAATAATACAAATTCGTACACAATTTTTTAAAAAATATTTTGTATGTGTAAATTTTTCCAAAGCAAAACGTTTATAGAAAGAAAATTCAAAAAATGTTTTGTTTTTTTTGTGCCCATGGTGTAAATATACAAATAGGCCATGGTACAATTTCATCACTACCCACAGAAACTGCTTTTGTGCCCTTGACACTTGACTTTTCCAATTTGGCAATGGAAAAAAACACTTAGGAGCCTTTACTATTACCACTCATGGGTGCATTAGCGTAGAGTGTATCTTGAGGGACATAAATGGACTCGTACTGTAACCTTAAGACATTTCAATTAAGTGCAACTATCCACCAACGTTGTTATTATGAAGGTGTGGTCACATTTTAGTGTCCAAAATATACAGCAAATGGTAGTTTGCATGCAGACAAATGAGATGAAGGTAAAGTTGTGCAGCAAATGGTAGTTTGCTATGTATTCTGATGATGGTGTGATGATGTGCATGTGCTGCAATAGTGCATGCCAGCACGACGATGCTTGAACTGATCATGTGGACTCCTGATCAGTTGGGGTGCATCAGCCGCCAATTATTGTAATACAAGCAGGTTAAAATATTAGCCACGTGTGTGTACTTTTACCCCTCAAATGCATGCACTCTACTGTGCAATTTAGCTGTGCTTCTTTCTATTTTGAATCCAGCTCCATTTCAGTGGAACGCACGAGCACCATCCCATGTGGACACAGTGGCTGATTTGAACACAATTAGCATCCCAGATGATTCTGTATACTTTTGTGGCTTAATAGCATCAGCACCCTGCAGCGATGATGGCGGTCTCCAGCTCGCTGGTGAGGAAGGGAGGGAGTATTAATGCCCACCAAAATACAGCCTGCGGTAATAACCTACACCCTTGGCTCACAGCTGGACCGTGTTTGGGTGACTGTTTTCATTAGAGGAGCAGGACGTGTTAAATTAGCATGACCGGCTGAGTATTGATGAAGTTGAAAAGCTTATATACAGGGGGTGTGTTGCGAGGGAGCCGGAGGGGATGTGGATGCTGCTGAGGTGGCATGACATTTATTTGTTTTTGCAATTTTGAAGGTTTGGCGTGGTTTCAGTGAGCATTTTTAGAATTGCACGGTGGCCGACTCAAATGCATTTGCAGGCTATATATGGCCATGGGTCTTAGTTTGCATACCCGTATAGTAGGTGCAGCTGATGAGCCTCTTTTTAATGTACTGTTACTGTACTTGTATGTTTTAGGATACTACCCCAATAATATGCCATTTGTAATACAAAATATGCAATTGGGGTACAAAAGTAGTTTCTTTTTAGGGTACTTCTTGAAATATAAGACATTGTAACCCAAAATGTGCTGTTGGGGTACAAAAGTAGTACATCTTAAAGGCACTTCCCCAATGGCATGCCATTTGTAAACCAAAATATGTTGGTACAAAAGTAATACATTTTAAGGATACTTCCCTAATGACAAGGCATTGTAATCCAAAACATGCAAATGGAGTAGAAAAGCAGTACATTTTAAGGATACTTCCCTAATAACAAGCCCCTGAAACCCAAAATATGCTGCTGGGATACCAAAGTAGTTCATTTTAAGGTTACGTCTTCAGTTACAAGCCATTGTTACCCCAAAATATGTGTTGGGTTGCAAAAGTAGTTCATTTTAAGGTTACTTGTTCAATGTGAAGGCATTGTAACACAAAGTATGCTGTTGGGTAGAAAAGTAGTACATTTTAAGGATACTTTCCGAATAACATGCCTTTGAGACCCAAAATATGCTGATAGGGTACAAAAGAAGTGGATTTTAAGGATACTTCCCCAATGATAAGCCGTTGTAACCCAAAATATGCTGTTGGGGTAGAAAAGTAGTACATTTTAATGGTACTTCAATGACAAGCCCTTGTAACCCAAAATATGCTGTTAGGGTACATTTTAAGGGTGCTATCATATGACAAAACATGGAATCCCTCAAAGTACTACGTGTTCTGATGGGAACAGAAGAAAAGTAGTCAAACTAGAGGTGAAGTGCAGAGGAATAAAATAAGAACAGTGGTCAACATGCTGCTGTGATAACCAGCTGTGTGACTAGACAGGTCTGAAGGGTACGACCGCAGGCCGGAGATTAATCCAAGGAGACACGTCGCGGCTCCCCTGTACTCGAATGCACCACTTGTTCAGCAAGCGCCGCTCTTTGTGGCATATTTAGGCTTGAGTGGGCTTCGGGCTTGGGACGACTCAGTTTGCTGGGGATTGGGTGGGCAACAGATGGGCGAGTGGGTGACCGTCGAGGAGTTTGTAGACATAAATGTCACCTGTGGAGAATGAAAGCAATATAGGGCATTCGGGATTGAATCGTAATACGAATCGTAATACAAATCCACAGTTTGTACTAATGCACTGTTACGCTGTGTTGAGTTATTTTCAGTGGATAGCACATCTACACTGCTATACAAGCTGTACACCGACTACTCTAAAATATTCATTTCTGTAGTGTTGTCACTTGAGATGATGGTGATGAAGATGCTGAAATGTGAGTTACTGTATCTCAAAACTTTACATTTTCAAATACTTTTCCATATCAATGTTTGGGAAATTAATAGTACAGTAGGCCTAAAATAGCATTTTATGATTAGCGAGGATTTAGGTCAAAGAAGCCATTAAAAGAGCTCCTTCTTATCAAGGCGCCTGCATCACATGACAGGCGTAAACCAATTGGATTTAGCAATCATTAATTGAATTTAGAGGCCATTACTTGTTTGTTTGCCCTCTACTGGGAGCATTAGTGTCGCCTAATTGAGGAGAATATACTGTATAACGTTATTGTTTTTAATCCTTAGGCACGAGATTAGCTTGATGACATTTTTTTTTCTCCTCTTGGGCAGTTTTGCTTTAAATGGTGCATCTGTTAATAGTGTGACACCAGAGAGAAGGCATTTTTGCTTTGTGGCCTATTTTCTTTCATGGAAATAGAGCAACAGTCTAGTGAGAAGATGAGGCTCAATAAGAGCAAATCATTTGTGCCATGAAGCAGGAAGTCTTTGCAGCGCAGAGACGCTCCAGTCCATGCAGACAGACGCGTGTTGACACTTGTCAGGGGGTTATGTAAACATCAAATATGTTGTGTGTATGAAAATAGGTCGGCCTGTGACATTGTATAACACATAAATCCTAGAGTAATGCAAACAGGCTTCATTGCGACGTTTGCAGGAATTTTCCTGAAAGTGATTTAGCTGTACAGGAAGGAAAGTTTGTGTTCGGTTGTGATTTTTTTTTTTTTTTTTTGTTACTCTTTGCTTCAGAAGTGAATTTGCTTGTCATTTGCCCCTCTCGTTTGCATGTGTGTCACGTCAGCACATTGGATGCAAACAGTAGTCACTGTGACTGCACAGGAAAGTCATCTCGTATTTGTTCCTCAGTCCCCCATAAAGTCAGTATAGCTGTCCTCTCCATCTCCTTCACCCTCAAATATGCGGTGCGCATCAAAACAGAAGACATGCATATTCACTTTTAGTTACCAAACATATTTTCCTTCCCAGATGCTTCCATTTTGGTGCTCGTGTGGCTCAAAATAGAAACGTCTTTGATGGTAAATGAACCTGGATGGCTACCCTCGCTTTGTAAATGTGGTTTATTCCCTGCACTCTTGGTATACTCAAGCACAGCTGCTTCTTAACATCTATGGGTTTTTTTTTGAGCTAACAAGTTGATAATTAACTTTTTAATGACTTGGCTGGCAGCCAGTGATGCTTCAGCAGCACAGACGTTTCACTCCCTCATATGTGTAACGTCTGCACCCCGTTTTTGTATGGCTAGCAGCATCGACAAATATTTTCATGTGGCTAAAGGAAGAAGTTTACATAGTGTATAATCTTCAAAATATTCCCTTTAAAAGCTCATTTACGTGTGTGGCAATGGCGCTCTTTATATATTTCAGAAGCTTTTGATGAAACCTAATTTGCTAAATATGCTATCAGATTATAAAAATAACATGTATTTGATGCACCAGACGGCATTTTGGTTTGGAATATTTGAGTAAAGTCACATATATGCACATGCATATGTTGTTTACTGCACAGCCTTTCATCCCATGACAAAATTACCAGTATGAATGCTACACATTAGGGACGCACTGATAGTTATCAGGCCGATAATTATCGGGTCGATATGAGGGAATTATGATGTCATACCAATAAATCTGATAACATTAAAAATAACCGATCATTTTTAACCGAGACTCTAAATTGCCCATAGGTATGAATGTGAGTGTGAATGGTTGTTTGTCTATATGTGCCCTGCGATTGGCTGGCGACCAGTCCAGGGTGTACCCCGCCTGTCGCCCGAAGTCAGCTGGGATAGGCTCCAGCATGCCCCCGCGACCCTAATGAGGAAGAAGCGGTATAGAAAATGGATGGATGGATGGATGGATGGATTTTTAACCGATAATTTAAAAAAATGCTTCAATGAGGCGAGATTGCCCCTACTGTGCAGGTGAGCAAATCAAGCACTCCCTTTTCCGCCTGCCTGTGACATTAACGCCCTGTCGTAACTTCCCCTGAGCTCACTTGTAAACAAACATTCACTTTTTGAGGAAGACATTTTGCTTGCTAGTTGTACCAAATGCTCCACGAAGAGGGGAGAAAACCCCATCAAAAACCTCATCAGCCACCTGAAACGCCAGCACAGCGGCATTTGAAAAATGCGAAAGGTTTGCTAGAGACCTCTTGGTGTCTCACCAGCTACCCGGACTGTGTGCCCAAATACAGTGCAGCTTGCTGGGTCACGCCAGGTGGCAACTCCGGCTCTGTAAGCCGGTTCTCCTGACCTCTGTAGCGGCACACGGGCTGCTCGGAACATAGTGCGCTTTGTCGGGCCACAGCAGCTGGCTCCCTCCGCGCTATACTCTGGTTCTCCTGATAGTACTGTAGTTATATGGTAGTAGTAATGTCATGTTATTTGATTAGGACAAATGAACAGGACAAATTTATTTGAATCCTTCTTACCTCCTGGTGTGCACAAACTACAGTTAAATCTTAATAATCAACTACATTGAAAAAAATCAGTTATCAGCATCATATCGGTCTTGTGAAGCATATATAATATAAAAATAGCATGTATTTGGCCCACCAGATGGCATTTTGGTTTGGAATATTTGAGTAAAGTCACACATATGCTAATGAATATACATATGTTGTTTACTGTACAGCCTTTCGTCCCATGACAAAAATACTAATATGAATGATGCACATCCATCGAGTGAATGGAAATTAATAGCTCGCTTAGAGCTGGCTATACATTGTGGCTACCTCCCTACCTTTCCCAGTCTTGAGTCACCTTTTTAATATAATTCCGGGTTTAATTGCAAAATGTGTGCAAAAATAGGTCACTTTTCCACTTGCATTTAAGTATTACTATAGTGAGGGATGAATTATGCATTGCTTGTCCTCTCGTCACATGCACTCACTAGCTTCCATTTGTAAGTATGTTGCTTTTGGAGTAATTAAAGTTGTGTCCTTTGCCTCACAATCCACATACAAAATGTTCACTCTGGCAGCAAACAATGGATGTAGATCAGGTATCCCGGATCCATTTGTGTCATCATGTGAGGTGTATTATTGACATTGCTGACTATTGATCCAGTGATTAGAGTTGCGGGGGACCCCAAAGGCATTAGTGAAGGTGAAAGCAAGACTCCCTTCCTTGTTTTAAAACAACAGGGTGATCCTTTGTAGACTCATTAACACAGGTCAGGTGCAATTTGAGGGTTTAATTCAGTCAATTAATCTTAATTAGCTGTTGGACATCCTGGACATAGAGGCTTATACCTGTGCTTAAGCGTAGATTCTCAAGGCGCAGATATGATTGGAATATTAAATAGAAATACAGCAATTTCAATGCAAAAGTGATTAGATTTATAGAGTTGTACCACATGTGATATATGTATACTTTGGACAGAGAATGTTTGTTTTATGCAGTATATACAACAGCAACAACAATATAATAATATATTTTGATTTTAATAAAATTATAACATAAAATATTTGTATTATAATTTATTCAAATAAAAATATTTTTCATTATTGTTATTATTATTAATAATAATAATCCTTCTGCTGCTACTACTACTATGTAATATAAAGACAAATAGCTCCGATGCTAATGCAAGGTTCAAGTAAAGTGTGCAAATGATACTCATAAATGAGTTTATAATCATATTGTTGCATTAAATTAATATTTAGTTAAAGCTACAGCAGAAGGCTGTCATGTTAATAGCGCTTAAAGAGTCACAACCCCTTTTATAGACCAGCAAATGAAACAGAGTTGTGTCCTATCCTGGGATAAACCTCTCTTGGCTCGGGGCTACACTCATTAGCACAGACAGCATGTTTTACAGAGTGGCAAAATGCTGACTGGGGGGCTTTTTTGTTTGGAGATAGCTGCAGCCTGGCTGCCTGCTGCTTGTGTGGCGTGCCACGAGCTCAGCGCCGCTGGTCGTCACGGTGTGCAAAGCTGTGCAGGATGCAACTGTGCACATGTCGGCAACTTTGAGGGTTGGAGTGATGCTCGTATCATTTTCTACTCCAGTCTGAGAAGACAAATATTAGGTTGTGACACACAGTTTGTGTATAGTCTGTCAATATTAGTCGTCTCCCAGGCATCGTATAGCTGTCTCCTGTTTGCCTACCCTCACCCCCTCTATTTTCCCTTCTCATGCCTCTGCATCCTTCTTTCCCCTCAGCCAAGGGATGTTTTTTTGTCATGTCAGTCTTGATTGGAGACATTTTATTGCAAGAGCTCTCACATGATTATGCTACTTTTAAGATGCTCACCATCTCTTTGTGACATTTATGATGACTCCATTGTGTGCTGGTGATGCTGCTGTTGAGGGATGTCAAGGGTGGGAACTGCAGAAATGGCACATTTGTACTTTTAACCTCTTTGGGAGAGGAGGGGAAAAAAAACTTCCAAGAGGTTGTAAATCTCAGTGATTAAACTCAGCTCTCTGCCTGCTGCCTTTATTGCAGAGTGCACGGTCTGTCGCCGTGCGTGTGTGTGTGCGTGTGCAACATCCTATCTGAAGGACATTCTCAGACTGTTAAAATTAAAAAAAGGCACTTGTAGCGTCTTGGTTACCACTGCCCTTTCTTTGGTTCTATCTCTCAGGAAAACCTCCATTCATGCATTACTCTATTAGAATTAAATTACTAGTGTTTAAAAGCACTAGTGTCTTCATTAAATGTTCTGGTGCACCAGTATATTTAAATGTATTAGTGTATTGATTGAATGTGCTAATGTATTGTTAAAATGCACAAGTCCCTTTGTGTGTTACTAGTGCGCTTTGTATTGTTTAAATGCACTAGTACGCTTGTATGTTGTGAATTTAGTAGTTACAAGTGTACAGTCGTCCCTCGCTATATTGCGGTTCGAATATCGCTCCCTCACTACATCGCTGTTTAAAAAAAATAATAATAAATGATCGCTGTTTCCTGGATGACTATGGCATATTATTAGTCAAAAAATATTGAAAGGCAAGTTATATGTAGTATTCTGGTCACTAGGCATCAGTAATGTTATGAGACATGACTTTGGATTACATGACTTTTGACACTGCATGGAGACTGGCTACTGAGGCAGCAGAGCCGACATGCCATGGCTGAGGAAAAAAGGTTCTCCTCTCATTTCGTGTGGAAGTGGGAATTTTGTGGCTTCTTTGTTCTTCTTCTCCACTCCGTTTGAAACACTTTCCTAAGTTTAGAATAAGTAAATTGGAGAGGTTAACTAGTTAGCTTGCTATGCTTGTGGCAGCCATCTGTTATGTCCCTGCAGTGATCCCATAGCCTGTGCAATATGATGTACTACTTTACTCGTGTATTGTTTAAATGCACTTGTGCGCTTGTGTGTTGGTTGAATGCAGTATGCCTAGGCATGCATTATTCAGTTAGAATTTGTTAAAAGTGGCAACAATAATTGCAAATCCTTCCAAAATTAAAAATTTGAAAAGAATTTGTTGTCCTACTTATCACTGTACCACAACAACAACGATGAGCACATTGTTACAGTATATTAACACCTCTAAATCTGAGTATAATTATGTTGTGTAACATCCAGAAGTTCTCCGACGACACAGCCATCGTTGGTTGTGTTTCAGAGGGGAATGATCTGGAATACAGGACGGTCATCAGGGACTTTGTCAGCTGGAGTGAGCTTAACCAGCTGCAGCTCAACACTAGCAAGACAAAGGAGATGATCATTAACTTCCAGAGGAAAACATCTCACTTCACACCGGTGAACATCCAGGGAGCGGACATAGAGTTGGTAGACAGCTACAAATTCCTGGGTGTTCACCTTAACAACAAGCTGGACTGGTCCGTCAACACCCACGCCCTCTACAAGAAGGGCCAGAGTCGCCTCCACCTGCTGAGGAGACTGAGGTCCTTTGGTGTGTGCAGGACTCTTTTACGGACCTTTTATGACTCTGTGGTGGCCTCAGCCATCTTCTATGCTGTGGGCTGCTGGAGAGGGGGCAGCACGGACAGGGACAGGAGCAGGATCAATAGGCTGATCAGGAGAGCGAGCTCTGTCCTGGACGGTCCTCTGGACTCCGTGGAGGAAGTGGGGGAGAGAAGGATGTTGGCTAAGCTGACATCCATCATGAACAACACCTCTCACCCGCTACATGACACTGTGGGTTCCCTTAGCAGCTCCTTCAGCAGTAGACTGTTACACCCACGGTGTAAGAAGGAGAGGTTCCGCAGGTCCTTTATACCGACCGCTGTAAGGCTCTACAACACCTGCACCACCTGAACCATGTTGTAGTGCTTTACTTTACTGTTCTCTTTACTTGTCTTGCTTGCTTGCTTGCTGTAACAAGTAAATTTCCCCGCTGTGGGATCAATAAAGTACATACATACATACATACATACATACTCTTGCATTTGTTTATAATGTGCTGGTGTACCTAATGAAGTGTCTGTGGATTATTTGTGTGTGTCTTTTGTATCTTTTAATATGTCATTTCTTGGGCAGTGTGGATGATTGTTTTCCAGCAATATGGCACACCATCTTAATTAGGTCATTTGCCTTTTTTTGTGACAACTGGAAATAGTGAGACAGATGTTCGCTGATCAGCTCCAGGCTTTCCCCAAAATCTCATCGCACGCACACAGATGGTTTGTCTGACGGCCTGCAGGTGCCACACTTCTCTGATTGTGCCATTTAAATGGCCACCATAGCCTCTTTTGTGGAAGCATGTTCCACTTTAAGAGGCCTGTCATACCAGTGAGACACAGCTGGGTCGGACACTCGCAGTAAGTTAGACCGATCAATAAAAGCCTTCAGCTGAGGGCACTAACACATTGCTATTCATGCCTAGGGTCGGTTCTCTTACCACAGAGTCCTTTGCCCCGTGTCCCGCGCTCACTCTAAAATATTCCACCGCATGTCACGTCCCAGCGGGTCCATAAAGACAGCTAATTCATTCACATGTAATAAATCCAAGTGCACCACGCAGCTCCTCTCGTGATTAGACAAACAGCCAAGATGATGCTGTGGTTCTTGTCCCGCCATCTCTCGGGAATATTTCAATGTTCAGTGCAGTCGCAGTGTTGCCATGTAATCTATTTATACCCAAAGCTGGGCTATGCTTTCATTGGTTTGTTCTTGTGCAGCTCCCTGGTACTTGATAGATTAACCTAGATTTTTTTAAATGATTGGTAGCGGCAGTATTCTTCAAAGGATAATTCCATGAGTGAAAATGAATAAATATATCAAAATTTCAAAATATCTAAAATTTTTAGAAATATTTAAAATTAATAGAATTATTATATAGCAAAAGGTATGTATGTAGGCAAAAGTGCTTGATAGATCAGCCTAGGTTTTTTTTTAGTGATCATTAGCTACAGTATTAGCTACAGTATTCTAAAAATGTAGAAATGTACCAATATTTCCAAATACAGTCGTCCCTCACCACTTTGCACGGCTTCACGGCGTCACTCTATTAAGAAAAAAAAAGTATTAATTCATAAATAATGCTGTTTCTCGTTTGAATATTGTTAGTGTATTATTAGCGAAAACGTGGATATTTAAGCAAATGTTACATATATGCTGCCTAAATTAAGCATAAAAATGGCTTAGTTAAGTAAAATGCAAATATAAGACATTCAAAAGTCACATTCAAAGACTTTGATGATATGTGGTATTCTACAGTGGTCACTAGGTGGCAGTAACGTTACTGTAATGTTTGTTGAGACACACTAGTACCAGACTTGATCGCCGACGACAGGCATTTTTTGCCGGTTTGAATTATTTCAGAACAGGCGCAATAATCCCAAATAAAAACACGGGCCGCTGTTTTGCGGCTGTAAACCCCCGGCAAGCTGAAATAAATGTAGTGGTGCGCCGGCGTCTTGTTTGCTCGTGTAATGTAGTGACTTAATTCTCCTGACTTCATAGAAAAAACGGGCAATTTAGAGGCTTTTTTTCTGAATTCACTAAGTATTCTTGTTTTAGTATCCCACGAGTCTTCTGAATCGCCATAGCAATGTGCTGGGGCTTGGGGTTGTGTACCCTGGCTAGTCCTCTCTTCCCCCCACCCCCACCCCACCCCACCCTCTGTCTTTATGTAGTGTCTGTATGTCTCTCCACCCCCTCAATTGCTCCGTAGATGAAATGCTTTTAGATTTGTCAGTTAATTATGCATGTTTCACTTTTCACTTGTTCATGTCTACACAATCACGCAAGCCCCATCATTTTGGCTTCTCCTTTATCTGGCTTTGACTTCTCCTGTCTGCCTTCTTTGCTTTGGCTACAGTGTATGCTTCCGTTTCCATGGGAACACGCCACAGTTTGGGGCCTTGCTTGCCACTCTCCCTCCAATCTGTCACTCCACGCTAGCGGCAGTAGCTACTCAGCCGTCTCACGATGGGAGGTTCAATGGCAAGACCCCTCTCTGGTCGCACACCTCATCCAATCAGTTGAAACAGCTCAGGTTCGGCCTATTAAGGGTGACTCGTGCTGGCCGGGCCAAGCTAACTGCACTTTTAATAGCTCCGTGTCCATACAGGGCTTTCTTTGTCACATTTGTAGCGCTAATGTGAGATGAATGGAGAGTCTCTCTGGAGATTATCATAATGCATTCACAGTCACGCCTGAGGGGAGCGTGTGCGCCCCTGATGTTGGTAAAAGTAATAAAAATGGCTGGAGACATTGTGGTTATTGATTGAATCCCCAGAGGAACACAGCGACTATATTTGATTGCTTTCTTGAGAATAAAATCTAATCCCACTGATCATTTAAATGTGCACAATATAGCACCAAATGGTGCGCATTGATAGAAATCTACCTCCTGCATACATCCGAATATTATCATTAATATGTTTATTTAGACCAGTCCCAGGTGTACCCCGCCTCTCACCCAAAGTCAGCAGGGATAGGCTTCAGCATACCCCCGCGACCCTAATGAGGATAAGCGGCATAGAAAATGGATAGATGGATGTTTGTTTAAGTGATGATGAATGATTCTAATCATGAAGGGAACTACCATCTTTCAAAAATGGCATTTTTGCTTCCATATCTTGAGCACCACTACATATGTGAAGTCATGCGTGTATTGCATAACACAGCACCTGCCGATCCTATTACTATTCTCGTTACCTGCGTTGTGTTACTGTGATTGTAGCGCTGAGTCATGCTTCAAGCAGTTTTATTTAGAATGCAAAGAGGTTAACATCCCCTCGGCCCTTCTCCGCGCTAATCCCAACGAACAGATGGATGGATGAGAGAGGGGAGAAAAAAAAAAGTGAGCTTGTTGCACCGCCATGGCAGCTCTCATCATGGCCTTCCCCTCTCTTGTTTACATTGTAGAGTGCGCCTACATTTACCCTCTTTGCTCTAATGCTGTGTAATAATGAACCATATCACCCGCAGCCACTCTCATTTACTGTGTTAAATACAGTATAGTACATAGCACCAATTAACCTCCTAATTAGTATTCTCATGCAACAAAACAGGTATGGAAGACTGGCTTGTAATAAGGAGACGTCCATTGTGTCTTGTCATTACCATGACAACCCTGGATAGTCTGTTTATACACCTCATGTTGTATCATTAGTTCATGTGCAATATACTGTATGTCGATATTACGGTCGATATTATTATTAAGATTTTGTGTGTTTTGAGTTTGGGTTCTAAGGACAAACGAAATAAGAGGAACTCTGATTTAAAGCAACAGTCTATAAAAAATATGTCTGTGTTTGGTGAGACAGGCACAAGACTAGTCCCTAAGGTTCCCAAGCGAACACATTTACTGTGACATTGCTTGAGCAGGACTCTTACATGGCTTATTTACTCTTCTGTCTACTATATTGGGTAATCTGAGTGGAAGGTCATTTAAAGCCACAAGGAAGTACATTAGAAGTATGCTGTCCAGAAAAAAACTGCTAATGTGTAAGTCTATGTTATGTTATTTATGTCTAAAAAGTCTTATTTTCTTTGATTAGATCTACTATATAGGGTAATACAAACGTAAATGTGACTATAGAAGTGTTATTTCATGTCCGGAGGGCTCCAATAATGTTAAAAACTGTACTTAGATGACCATAAACAGGTTTTCTACGCCATAATTGTAATATGTGATGTATTCCAATGTAACGTGTATGCATGTTCAAATAAATTAAACCATAACTATGAAAATATTCCATTTATTAATATTGAAACCTACTTTGCGGAAAATCACTTATCACGGTTGGGTCTGGAATCAATTAACCGCGATATACAAAGGATTACTGTACTGCTATAGAAGCTGTACCCTGACTACTCTGAAATCAAGGATATACTGTCATGAAAATTCTTGTTGAAATGTAACCGAATCACCTCATGCCCTGTAGTAGCCCTTGCCGTTTCAGCGCTATCCCATCAGTAAACAACACAGGGGGACAATAGAATGCAGCGGATGTAAGAGAGACACGTCCGCGGGGTGCTGACCATCAGCACTTTACAAAGCCTGCTCAAAAACAGCAGGCAGGGATTGTGTGGACGATGCGAGAACAAAAAAAAAGAGGGTCCAACAGTGAGGTAGAATGTTTGTTGAGATTACATATGATGGAGTCCGCAATGAAATCATGAGGTTTCAATTCCTTGAAGAGGTTACTCTGGAAACCTGTAATATTTGCATACCGCTTTGCATAGTTTCACTGAATGCTGGCCCGCAGACAATGTCAACACAAGGAAAGTGCAACATTATTCGGGTATTGCCTGCACTCTGAATGTGGTTTAGCAGCCTGAACTGAAGCGATGCAAAGACAAATCCCATAGCCAGGCTACTTTCTCACCTAAAAAGTGGTAGAGTGATGTGAAACAGACTGGAGGCTAGGCTTTTCTTTTGGCGTTTACACAGAGCAGTGGTCTGCACATGCGTCTTTTGTCCTTCAACAGCTGTATGATGTCATCTCCGACTACAAAGTGCTCAATCCCCATTGTATTGCCACTTTTTACTGCACACACGCAGAGTTAGAGTAGAGTAGACTATTATTGTATGTGTGATGACCCCTCAGTGTCCCTCTGAGTGAAGGCTGTGCAGTGACCAACTTAGCGTGTTGCTTTAGAGATGCGTGTCAAGAGAGCTTCTTGTCATCTTTTGTTGTTGTTGCAGCCTGATGTCATCCAATTGAGTTTGATCATGTGACCGATGATTTAAAAAATGTCTCTGTATGGCAAAGATGAGGCAGTGAGAGGGTCAAAGACGGAGTGGCCGAAGCAGTGACAGTGCTGCTGGGTAACTCTTTGACCTTTAATCCGCATATTGGAATATGCATGACAACAAAATAGCAGATATTTTGCATATAAAAAGTAGGGGTGCACGATAATTATTGAGCCGATATCAGGGAATTATGATGTTCGATTTGCTAGAGACCTCCGAGATTGTGCATCTCTAATAAAAAAGTGTTTGTTATCATTCATTCATGTTTACTAAATGAAAGTATCCAAAAAACTTACAAAAATTAAAAACATTTAAGCACCCCCCAAAAAAACAATTTGTGCACAAAATAAATACGTACATTAATATATGAATAAATATTTGACTAAATTCAAATAGGCTTGAACCATGTTTGAGGGTCATATTTTTTGTTTGCTTCTGTTCTTTGGGTATCTTGAAAAGTCCAAAACATTACATTTAATTAAATTATGAATTAGAAAAAAAAGGAATATGGTGACAATGATTTAGCACTATAGCTATATATATATATATATATATCACAACACTAGTGGTGTAACAAATACCAGTGCGACCATCATAAGTGAATTTCCGTGAAGTAGGATTCCTTCTTTATGAATGGAATATTTTCTTAGTTAGAACATAGAAAACCTGTTTACAACCTTCTACATATGGTTTTTAGCGTTATTAAAGCTCTCTAGACATGAAATAACACCCCTATAGTCACCTTTACACTCATATTACCTAATATAGTAGACAAAAAAAGAGTAACTAAGCCATTTAAGACATCAATAACACTCAAGTGTGTTACTATAAATGTGTTCCCTAGGGCAGTTTCTCAACCTTTTTTGTCTTGTGTACTCTCAGAGCCTCTGCCAACTGTTATGATTTTGTTGCAGCTCTGCCACAGCTTATTGTTTCCCTTGGGAAAGTAGTTGTAGCGCACACCTTCCATTTTATTGTCTGAATTAATATGATATGACTGAGAATAGTCACTTATCTTGGAAATTATTTATTAAATGTTTCCACATACCCCCAGCAATTCGCTCGTGTACCACTACGGGTATGCGTACCCCAGGTTAGGAATCACTGCTCTAGGTGACCTGAAAAAGACGCAGACAGGAAGTGACATCAGGGGTTCCGAGTTGAGTTTCAGCTTCACGTGGGAACCGGCCGCAAAAGTAGCCTGTGTTTTTATTAGGAATTTTTATTAGGGATTATGGTGCCTGTTGCAAGATAATTCAAACCTGCAGTAAAAGCCCACCATCAAGTCTAGTACTTGTGTGTCTCATCAAACATTAAAGTAACACTACTGACACCTAGTGACACTACATATCACCAGCGTCTTTTGAATGCCTTATATTTGTATTTTTCGTTTTATTTTGCCATATTTATGCTTCAAAATGCCGACTTTAGGCAAAAACATGTAACTTTTTGCATACTTTTGACTAATAATTAGCTGTATTCAACCACGAAACAGCATGATTTTTTTATTAACGAATACACTTTTGAAAAACTGTGATCAAGTGAAGCCACAAAATTTAAGCCGCAACTGGGTTTGTATTCAGATTGAATTGGTACGCAGCTATACCAAACCAAAAGCTCCTTACCAATTTCCTCCTTTGCACACATTTGGGACAGGAAGTGTGCATTCTGCGTTGCAAAACACCTCCACGAGCCCAAGTTGTGTGACTAACGTTGACTAAGTTTTGGACAATATATTATTTTTTTATTTGAGAAAAGTACCTGCCATCAGATTGCAGTTGCATTTTCTTGCTTCAATATCAGAATATTTCAACACAAACGCTAAGACTTTTTATGTTTTCCATCTCGTACCATTTCAACCCCACACAACACCAATGTTTTTCTGCCACTGTCTTCTTGGGCTAATTTTCCGTCTCTTTGCCATTCATTTACTTTTCAGTCAAAATCCACATTTAAAAGCAGCTCCATCAGGTGTTTATCACTCTCAGGGACGTATTATATCACCAGCACATGGTCATATACTGTATGTCCTCAGGTAGGGTAGCATGGTGCATTATTATAATTAAGCCATAACATTTTGCACAACTTTGTGTCTCACAAATTAGATCATTTAGCGTTGTATCCAGTTGGACAGTGTGACCATTATTCGCCTTAGCCGTAGCCTGAGGTCCCATTAGCTCACACATTTTGCATGGATGCATCACCATAGGACATACTGTATGAAGAGTAGAATGTAAAGCTACCCACCATCATTTGGATGTGTTGGACTGCAGCTGAAATTCCTACACTGGCACAATTTCCTGCTCTCTAATGCCAAAGCCTGTTAATGTCAACATGTTTGTATCTCTCTTTACAACAAGCCACAGAGGGCCCCGCGGGTCGTCGTCGTTCTGCTTGGGTGCACTCGCGTGGCACATGTTTACAGGCCAACACGTGGCATAATTGGCGGTCGTTGTGTCTCGTTTGTGTTTGGGGCACCAGAAAAGCTGATGTTAGCTTTGTTTAAAACTGTGTTTTAGCCCATTTTCAATCTTTTTGCAGGGTTGAAACAGAACAACATGGACTTCCACCTGAGCACTGGAGCCCTTCTCATGGTGTTCCTCTGTCACATGACGTCAGCGCTGGAAGTGCCTCTTGACCGTAAGCATCGTCGACATGATCCAATACAAGTGCTATAGGCAGACTTTTTCATACAGCTCTCGTAAAGTGTAATAACAATTCACTTGAAGGTGTGATATTCTTGCCCACTGTACAAACTAACACCACTGCGGTATATTCTATCACTGTGGTTCTGTGTTTTCATGGTGGACAATAAAAGCAAAAGTTCTGGAAGGATGTAAGTTTTCCCCAACTTCTCGTACACTAATGTTATTTGCCGTGTCTCTTCAAAACGCATGCATTTTTCTCAGTACTTTATTAAAAATGGTTGTTTTGGAGTGTTGTTGGACTACATGACAAAATTATTGGGCCACTTACTCAAACATCTCTGCTTTCACGTGTCCCAATACTTTTGTCCCTACTGTGCCGCGCCCTCAATGTATGCAGTGAAAGTGTTTTAGCACCATTGCATGTTTATGAATTGTAACAACTCTGGCTCCTGCAGTGCCCCAGCCCCCTACTATAACGCTACAGTCCCCCAAGGACTACATTTTTGACCCACGGGAGAACATTGTCATCCACTGTGAAGCCAAGGGGAAACCTCATCCCAGGTAAGAAAATATGCATCAAGGGAATAAAAGCATTACTTTTGTGCTTTTGCACTACATAGTCAGAAAATGACTTGTTATGATTGATCTGTTCTGGTGGGGCAAATGTAGCCTTGACAACGGTTGTCATGGAAACCAATCGACCAAGAAGCACACCTGTCAGACTGAATCAGCGACACTTTATGTAGCATGCCTCCAGCAGCACAATTAATGATTAATGCCACTTCCCTTACACTCTTAAAATAAAATGTTGTTTGGTAGCTTTTCCTGGACACGAAACGGAACCCATTTTGATGTGGAGAAAGACTCCAAAGTTCTAATGAAGCCCGGTTCAGGGACTCTGGTCATCGACATCAGCGGCGAAAAGGCCGAGGCTTACGAGGGGACGTACCAGTGCACAGCCCATAATGATCACGGCACGGCGGTATCCAACAACATCGTCATCAGACAGTCCAGTAAGGCTGTATTTTAATATATTTTCATTATTTATTTATTATTTAACATGTTAATCACAGGAAGTGAAGAAATGATCAGTCATTTCTGAGACACGGAGGGAGGTGTAGGATTAAATAAACTCCGCTTCTCCCTGCTCCATTTCGGACATGTTAAATCGTGCAAATGTAAACGTGATGTTCTTTAATGTAACTTACCATAATATACAATTCTATTCACGCAGTGTTGTTAATGCCTTTATATGACAATGGTGACTCCCAGGGTCCCCCTTGTGGTCGAAGGAAAGAATTGAGGCCATCACGGTGCAGATGGGGGTCTCCCTGGTGCTGCAGTGCCGACCCCCGGCAGGGCTGCCCCCTCCTGTCATATTTTGGATGGATAACAGTAAGCCTCTCTTGAGATCAAGCTTCATTTGATAAAAGACTTTGACTTTGTTTAATTCAGGGTCCTTTTTTCGAAGTGTGTCTTCAAAGATTTTTCTGCTGGACTGTGTTAACGCTTTTGCTCTGGACATTAAAAATCTGTTAATTTGGCCTGTAAAGATAAATGAAGTTAGCTAAGCAGCTTTAAAAATAAGATGTTTTTTTTCCTCACACTTTGAAAATGCCTGCTTTAACGTTTCACCATGTATTTCATAGGCTACTTTAAAATCTGACCTGTCCAAATCAGATTTCCAGAGGCTGCCACTAGACAAACGAGTGTCCCAGGCCCTGAATGGAGACTTGTACTTCTCCAATGTCCTGTCTGAGGACACCAGGAATGACTACATCTGCTATGCCCGCTTCCCACATACACAGACCATT
This sequence comes from Dunckerocampus dactyliophorus, assembly GCF_027744805.1. Classification (NCBI taxonomy): domain Eukaryota; kingdom Metazoa; phylum Chordata; class Actinopteri; order Syngnathiformes; family Syngnathidae; genus Dunckerocampus; species Dunckerocampus dactyliophorus. The sequence goes on along the minus strand of NC_072833.1, from coordinate 3,609,141 downwards.
CAGCAGAAGCAGCCCATCTCTGTCACAGTGCTTGAGAGTAAGTGTTATGTTATGTTATGTTATGTTATATATTATTTTATTTAATTTTGTGATTTATGTTTTGTTTTGTGTTTTGTTGGCCTGTTTTGCATGCTTATGATTTTCTTGTTGTTCCAGTGGATACAATGAATGAGACTGTGGCTTCTTTGTACAATATCACTAAATTTAGTGGTGAGTGCGGCATTTTCAGTATAAATCCTCACCCTGATTTCACTCCTTATGGCCCGACCATGCACCTGAAACACAGTCCCACACATCACAGTCCCTCGCAGTTAATTGGTTCCAGACCCAACCGCGATAAGTGAATTTCCGCAATGTAGGATTCAAGATTAATAAATGGAATCTTTTCAGTTAGAACATCGAAAACCTTTTTGTGACTCATGGTAAAAACTATTTTTACCATTATTGGAGACCTCTAGACATGAAATAACACCCCTACAGTCACCTTTACACTCATTTTACCCAATATAGTAGATATAATCAGAGAAAATAAGGCATTTAAGACATAAATAAGACTCGTGCTCATGTGTGTTTCAATAAATGTCTTCCAGACATGTGGACAGTAAGTGACATTGGGGATTCACAGTCGAGATTTAGCTGGAGTACGGCCACACCAGTGGCCCATGCTATTATTATGATGATCATGATGAGTATTATTATTATTATTATTATTATTATTATTATCGGAATCGGCAGCATAAAACCCTGATGGGAGCATCCCTGAAAATAATTCAATCCTGTCATTGGCGATCAAGTCTGGTGTGTGTTTCTCGTGGCCAGTGTAGACTACAGTTCATAAACATCTTGTATTGCCCTGAACTGTATTTGTATTTGAATTTGTTTAGAACATTTTTATTCTTGAAAATGCTTAATTTAGGCTAAGAATACATAATATTTGCTTCCATTTGCATTTTTTGACTGATAATAGGCCATAGTCATTAGTCATCATTTATTAATTAATTTTTTAAAAAACGTGAGGGACCACTATACTGTGACTCCAAACACAAAATTCTAAGCCGATTTGTCAGCCTGTGGTTAAATAAAATGAGGGTTAATAGATATAAAAGACATCTTGTGTTGTGCTTTCCGACCCACTCTATCATTGTCTCACATCGCAACAAAACACCTTAAAGGGGATCTGATCCGGTTTTGTGTCCTCTTCCAATTAGCCAACCCAGCAGGGGACTACCGCCCAGGCTTCATGACGCCTTTGGGCGCCACCAGCACTGAGATGGTTCTACGAGGAGAGACCCTGGAGCTGGAATGCATTGCAGAAGGCTTGTAAGTATGCCTTGTCGTCTCTTATTCCAACAGAATAAATAAATAAGTGTTCCCATGTCAGGCCCACTCCAGAGATGTCATGGCAGAAAGACGGAGGAGAGCTGCCCACCAGCAGGGTCTCCTTCCTCAACTACAAGAAAACTCTCAAGATTTCTGACGTCAGTGAAGCCGACGCCGGCGACTACACCTGCACGGCCACCAACCGACTGGGCACAGTGGACCACGTCATCAAGGTCACCGTCAAAGGTACGAAAATCACATTTTGTCCCTTTCTTTCTGTACTGTTCTGTCAGGTTTCTCACTTCCTTTTTTATTCACCAGCTGCTCCTTTCTGGATCGGCGCTCCCAGGAACCTGATCCTTGCCCCGAATGAAACTGGCATCCTGACTTGCAAAGTCAATGGAGATCCCAAGCCGGACATAAGATGGTTCATCAATGGAGTCCCCTTCGAGAGTGAGTACAATAGGGCAAGGATTACACCGTAATTGCTCAAATTGTAGCCGGAGCTTACTGAAACCGCAAAAAGCTGTTAACTTGGAACAGGCGATAACTGGAGAAAGGCTGTTTGGGAAATGTGAAAACTCACTATATATAGTAAGTATTTTTTTTTTTTTACTATATTAATGATTTGGAGTGCATGAGTAAGTGGAAAGGAAAATGCAGCAACAGAACCAATGTTTTATTCGCGGCTGACCAGCAACATGTTAAAGTGCATACAGAGGCAGATAAAGCTGCTGGATGCTAATCACTCATGATATTTCAAATGTAGCCACTGCTGGCCTGTAAACATCTGGAGGTTGCCTACAGCCACAGCTGTTTTTGACCTTGCGCTAATTAGAATCCCCGCAAGTTATTTTCTTTTGGAGACCACACACTCAGCGACTATAGGAGGCCCGGTGGTTAACAGAATAGAGGGGATAATTGGAACACTTGGGGTATACACATAGTCCATGCTTCCTTAAGTACGGTCTCATCTACTAGATGCCCCAGAAGACCTCACCCGCAAGGTGGACAACGACACGGTGATTCTTAGCAACGTGCAGTCCGGGTCCAGTGCTGTTTATCAGTGTAACGCATCCAACGAGTTTGGCTACCTGATTGCCAATGCATTTGTCAGTGTTCTTGGTAAGTGCAGGCATAAATGTTGCATTTGCTTACTTTGTTTTGTTTAACAAGTCGCACCCTGTCCTTCTGCTTGCAGCTGAGCCCCCAAGGGTCCTCACTCCCCCCAACCAAGTGTACCAAGTCATTACCAACAGCCCCGCTTTGCTAGACTGTGCCACTTTTGGCTCACCAATACCAACCATCACATGGTAAGAACCATACCTAGGATTTTAAATACTGATTTTTTTTTTCAAACCGATACCGATAACTTTCTGTTTGTCAATACCGATATGATAACCGATAACTTTTTTTTAAAATTTTGATTTAACTGTTTGTGCATACCTGGAGGTAAGAAGGACTAAAAAAAAAATAGGATTTGACCAACTGTACCTGTTAATATTTCCGAATGAAATATCATGACAATACCACTACCACATCACTACTATCAGGATAACCAGAGTATAGAGCGGAGGGAGCCAACTGCTGTGACCCAGCAAAGTTCACTGTATTCGGACACATGCTCCAAACAGCGGGTGTGCAGCTACGGAGTTCAGGAGAAACAGAGTATAGAGTGGGAGGAGCCACCAGGCATGGCCCAGCAAGGTGCACTGTATTTGGGCACATGCTCCGAGCAGTTGGTGTGATGTCACTGAGGTCTCTGGCAAACCTTTTGCACTTTTCAAACGGCGTGTCACAACAAGCCCCTGGGTGGCTTTCTTGTGTGCTGGAGGTTTTTTTTTTTTTTTTTTTGTCCCCCCCCTCCCATTCACGGAGCATGTGGTAGGTACAACTAGCACGTGAAATGTGTCTGAAATGTGTCTAATTTAAAATCAAACTCATCTCAATAATTAAGCAAAAAAAATTATGCTGTTTTTCTACGTAGGTTCAAAGACAGCCAGATCAGCATCAAGAGCGGCGACCCCTACGTGATCCACGAGAACGGGACTTTGGAGATCAACGTGGCCCAGTCGCAGAACAGCGGGAAGTACACGTGCATCGCCACCAACAACCTGGGCATCAAAGAGAACCACGTCTTCCTGGAGGTTAAAGGTCCGACAGCAATTCTAAATATTATAGTTCATCACGTAGCGTGGCATTGAGCACCTAAAATAATGCTGGAAAATGCAAAATGGAAAAAGAAGAAATTGTGCAGTAACATGCCCTCTAGTGGTCGTAAGCAGAATAGTGACTACACAGCAACATGATTTGGATGCTTATGCTTTGAGGGACTGTTAAGACATCACTGTTATTGTTTTCATCTATATTATTAGTGATAGTAGCTAATAATATTTAATGAAAAAGCCTTTTTGGTGTTTTTAACAAACAATAAATGAACAACAGCCCTGGTATTTGGTGCAAAAGGTGCTTGTCTATTTATGTAAGAATACAAACCCCTTCGGTCTTCCAGAACCCACGCGCATCCTTAAGCAGCCTGAATACAAAGTGGTGCAGAGGGGCATGAGCGCCATTTTTGAGTGTAAAGTCAAACACGACCCCTCCCTCATCCCCACAATGACCTGGCTCAAAAACAACGGCGAGCTGCCCGACGACGAGAGGTACATTGACCATATGGCCTAAAAGGAAAGGCAAATGAGTTAAAATCATCGAGTTTGCTATTTAGGAAAAGGCTTCTTGAGACGTCATCTGTACTTCTGTGTAGTTTCTAGAACAGAGGCAGGGGACCTTCGTCTGAGAATATCGGCCCTTCTCAGTAGTGCCAAACCACCACCGTCCAATATCACGTTAGGTGAGAGGAAAGCATTAGCGGCTCTGCAGAAAGATGAGAGCATCACCATCTTACCAGCTGATAAGGGCAGATGCACAGTGGTTCTCAACACAGTGGACTACGAAGGAAAAATAACAAGTCTAATTAGTGATGCCAACACATATGAGCAACTTAAAAGGGACCCATCCAGTAGGTATAAGAAAGAAATCATACACTGTCTCCAAAAGTTAGAGAAGGAAGAACTAATTGACAGACAGATGTATCATAGGTTATACCCTGGGGAGGCTACACCATGTATCTATGGCCTTCCAAAAATCCACAAGGAAGGGTTTCCCCTCAGACCCATTGTCTGTAGCATTGACTCTACCACGTACAATGTAGCGAAATATGTAAAAACAGTCTTATCCCCATTGGTAGGCAACACTGATCATCATATAGAGAACACAAAAGGGTTTGTGGCGAGCATCAAAGACCTCAGATTGGAGCCAGAGGAAACTTTGGTGTCTTATGATGTGACTTCACTTTTCACATCTGTCCCCACCTCAGCAGCAGTCTCGGTGGTGAGGAAGAGACTGCTCGAGGACTCAACTCTGCATCGGAGAACAAAACTTAGTGCTGACCACATCTGCCAATTACTGGAAATTTGCCTTAACACCACATATTTTCAGTTTAGAGGGAAATTCTACAGACAAATTCATGGTTGTGCTATGGGCTCACCAGTCTCACCCATAGTGGCGAATCTGTACATGGAAGAGATGGAGAAACAGGCTCTCACATCCTTCTCAGGGACAAAACCAAGGCACTGGTTTAGATACGTGGATGACACCTTTGTCATAATCAAAAAACAAGAAATTCAGTCTTTCACAGATCACATCAATGCGGTGGACACCAATATCAAATTTACTCGCGAGGACACTAAAGAAAACCAACTAGCCTTCTTAGACTGCAAGGTAATTATAGGAAAGGACAGACAGCTACTTACAGAGGTATTTAGAAAGGCCACACACACTGACCAATACCTGCTTTTTGAATCAAACCATCCACTACAACATAAACTAGGGGTTATTAGGACCCTCCAACATAGAGCGGAACAAATACCAACTAGTGCTGAGGGAAGGAAAAAGGAGACACAACATGTCCAGAGAGCGCTCTCAACCTGTGGGTACCCACGGTGGGCTTTTAACAAATGTCAAAAGAAGAGAGTAGGGAAAGAAACCCAAAAGCCCACAGAAGCAAAAAGGAGAGGAGTGGTAGTCCCTTATGTAGCGGGGGTCTCCGAAAAACTCCAGAGGATCTTATGGCAACACAAAATTCCTACCTATTTCAAACCAGTAAATACCCTGAGACAAAAATTAGTGCATCCTAAAGACAAGGCTCCAAACCAGAAACAGAGCAATGTGGTCTATTCCATCCACTGTAAAGATGAGGAATGCAAAGAGCACTACATTGGGGAAACTAAGCAAATGCTCCAAAAAAGGCTTTATCAACATCGCAGGGACAATGCTAGTGGTCCTCAATCAGCAGTACATCTACACCTGAAAGCTACCAATCACTCTTTTCAGGACAGCGAGGTAAAGATTTTGGCCAAAGAAAACAGATGGTTTGAAAGAGGAGTAAAGGAAGCTATTTTTGTCAAACAACAGAACCCATCATTGAATCGGAATGGTGGTTTGAGGTTTAATTTGGACCCTGTGTTCAGCAGGTTACTGAGACCAAAACCCACAGCTCTTAGTCTTGCAAATGAGGTGAAGGCAGGGCCGAGCCAGAACAATAGATGCTAACAAGCCAGTATCAGAGTCGTTCATAACCAATTCAGGGAGCGACACTTCCCTTTTATCGTAGGTGTGAATAACAGGATAGGATTATACCACTGCTCCGCCCAGGCTTAGTGTAACGAACCAATAGGAGGAGGGTGTTGGCACACCTATTCCGCCCACTCTTACTGTATTTAAGGCCTAAGCTACCAGCACTTATTAGTTTGCTGACGAAGCTCTTCGGATGAGGAGCGAAACGTCCGACACCTTCTACACAGAAGTACAGATGACGTCTCAAGAAGCCTTTTCCTCGATGGACAACTCCTGTACGACTGAGAGCCTACACAGACGCAGAGTTTGCTATTTGTTAGGTTTGAGGTGGACACAGACAGTCTGACCATTAAAGATGTGACGGATGAAGATGAGGGCACGTACACCTGCATCATGAACACCAGCCTGGACCAAGACTCCGCCAGCGCCATGCTGACTGTTGTCGGTACGCTTACTCTTCGTTTACCACTTTCTGTGTCAGTGTAGAAAGGAAAACAGGAACTTCTATTTTTACATTTTTCCTGCTTTTCTTCTGCTGGTTCAAATATCTGTCACTTGTACTAACTTTTTTTGTACTCTACTCTTTGATTCTTGCTGTCTCAGAGGCTACTCCTACTCCAGCTATTGTCTACGGTAAACAAACTGTCTACAGTGTAGTCATGTGACCCCACATTTCATCTAACGTGTCATTTCTGTTGATTGTCTGCATTACACTGAGAGGTGTTTCTAATATCAGCTACAAAAAGACCACAACAACCACAATGATATTAATATACGGATATTGATACAGTGATATTATATTAACACCAGACTGTGTATCGGATAATATTATATTGTGCATGTGTGCCTAATGTTGTGTACACTGTGAGTGCAGCATCTTGGCAGTTTATCTTACCAGATATGTTTTGTCCACAGTAGCAATTCCAGGGTTATAGTTTACAATCAGTTTGTATAATGTATATCTTGTATTTCTTTAATTATATAGTATTTGCACAATTTTAATAAATCATATTTGTTTTTGGTAATTTTTTCATATTTTATCCTATTCATATTGTAATATTTTTTTAAATAGATTTTCCACACATTTTTAATCATATGTTTCCTTTTAATCATTTAAGATATTTTATCTTATTCATTTGTTTAAAATTCTAATATTTTTGGATTTATTATATATTATAATATTATCATTATATTTATTATTAAATATAATAATATATATAATTATTAGTATTTATTCTTATATTTGTATTATAATATTATTTATTAGATTATGTTTTAGATTTTATCATATACAAAGACTTTTTAGATATTTTACACATTTGTAATAATATATTCATATACAGTGTTATTTAAATTGTTATTCTTATATATCTTATTTTAATTTGTTTAAAATTCACATTTTTTGATAATATGTATTTGTAAATGTATATTTAATAATTGAATATTTAAATAATTTTAATTTGAGTTAAAATAAAAAAAATTATATAAATGAAATTATTTGAAAAAAATAAAAACATTTCTAATAAATTCATTAATATATTCAACATTTATATATGTTATATATATATATATGTGTGTGTGTGTGTATATATGTGTGTGTATATATATATATATACATATATATATATACATGTATGTATATATGTATGTGTGTGTGTATATATATATATATATGTATATACGTGTATATATATATATGTATGTGTGTATGTATATATTATAAATATGATTTTAATCATTTTAAACAAATTAAAATGTCCTGATTTAAAAATAACAGATGCCATCACTGTGAACTACAGAAAATCCAGCAAATGCTCCTTTTCACAATGTTTCTAAAGAGTTTCTTGTTTTTTGTTTTTTTTTTTGCAGAGAAACCCGACCCGCCCACTGACCTGGAACTCACTGACCAGACTGAAAGGAGTGTTCAGCTCACTTGGATCCCAGGAGATGAAAACAACAGTCCTACACAAAGTAAAAAAAGAGCATGTGACTACCAGTGTCATTGGTAAATTAAACAGGAGATTAATGTTGTATTGCTTTTCTTTCTCTCAAGAGTTTCTGATCCAATACGAGGATTTGCTGCACCAGCCAAACGTCTGGGTCAACATGACAGAGGTCCCTGGTACGAGCACGACGGCACACCTGGACCTCTCGCCGTACGTGTACTACTCCTTCCGGGTACTGGCGAAGAACCAGGTGGGCTACAGCCAGCCCAGCCAGGCGTCACGCCAATACCGAACCAACCCTGCAGGTACCTCCTCACACATTTAAAAAACTGAGATACTTCAAAGCAAAAGAGTCAGAGTTTTTCGTCGTCTTTCAGCCCCTGATGATAATCCGTCAGATGTTCAGGGAGAAGGAACAGAACCTGGCAACCTGGTCATCTCCTGGAGAGTAAGCAAAGGCACCCTCGCCTCCTCACAGCTGCTCATTTTTAGCAACATATCGATGTCCAATAAAATGTTTCCCCAGAAACTAACAGGGCTGCAGTCCAACGGCCCTGGTCTGGAATACAAAGTCCAATGGAGGCAGAAGGACGTGGCTCAAGAGTGGTCTTCCAGGACAGTGGCCAACGTCTCACAGGTGGTCGTGTCCGGAACTCCCATCTTTGTGCCCTACGAGATCAAGGTCCAGTCCCTGAACGACTACGGCAACGGGCCGGAAGCTGAAGTAGTCATTGGCTACTCCGGGGAAGATTGTGAGTGAGATCTTTCTTGTCGTTTCTCACGCGATTGGTTAAGACCTGTGATCCTTTGCTAACTGGTTCCTTTTTTGGTTCCCTGGCAGTACCTTTATCTGCCCCTGATGGCGTTCTGGTCATGGTTCACAACAGCACCCTAGCAGAAGTGCACTGGGAGCCAGTGTCGTCTCACTCAGTCAGGGGGAAACTAAAGGGATACAAGGTAACAAAATGGGAGGCCTTGTGTGAGTGAAGGTTGTTTACGCTATTGCATGACATGTGAAGGATAATTCACCAATGACTGTCACACTCAACCCTGACACTTGAGCATACATTCCTAATAGAGACAGCAAAAGCACAGCAAGGTGGTTACACAATGATGAGTTGCTTCCAGACACAAGTGTCAGGGCCACAGTAACCAAATAGATAATAAAGTCAGCCTACAGTACAACAAATCACGAGATCTCAAAGTATTGCAATGTTCGTCCGGCTTAAATGTTGGAGCAGGTTTTTAAATATGACTATGCTATTTGTGCAAAAAACATTAACCGTAAAATAAGAACATTAAATGGTCCCCTCATTGTTATACTCAGGAACCTATGATGCAAGGGTGTCCAAAGTGCAGCCTGGGGTCCATTTTCGGCCGACAGCTTGATTCTTTGACATTTTGACATGACTTAAAAAAGTCATTTAAAGAAAACAGCAAAAAGGCGTAATGTAATGAGAAACAGTTGAAACAGTTGACATGCATGTTTTTGGAATGTGGGAGGAAACCGGAGTACCCGGAGAAAACCCACGCATGCACAGGGAGAACATGCAAACTCTACACAGATATGCCCATGGAGATTCGAACCCAGGTCTTCCCGATCCCTGAAAGTGTATATTTTCAAAATGCTATAAGGAGGGGAAGGCTATTCGGGACCTATCAAAGGACTATTAGAACATGCCAACAAATGCTGGCATGTACGAAGGTTGAAGACATCATCAAATTATAAGACAGCACAGAGGAAGGCTACTGATGAAGAACATTATGTTGACTTCAGTGTTTGAAATAGTTTATAGCACATTTTTCTAACATCAAGTAACTCCAAAATACTGCTTAAGGACCCTCTAATGCGTCACTGAATCTCATACCCGAGTAACTCACAAGTGACATTTAAAGAACCTATGATTTTTCCCTGAAAGTTAGACCCAAGTCACCTTTAAGGAACCTCTTATGGTTCCCTGAAAGTAATATGCTTGGAACTCCCAAATCACCTATGCGGAACTTTTAATGGTTCCCTAGATGTTGTACTCCATTAAACCTCAAATAAACTTTACGGAACGTTGAATGGCTCCCTGAAGTTATATTCAAGTAAATCCCAAATAACGTCAATTTTTTAAATAATAAGTAATCTCAAATAATCTTTAAGGGACCTCAAATGTTATACCCTAACTACCAACTCTTTAGGGAACATATGATGGTTCCATGGATGTTATGCTAAGTAACTACAGTATAAGGAATCCGGAATGGTTCCCTGAAGCTACTCTCCCAAATAACCCTGAAGGAACCTCCTACTGCTTCCCTGAGGTTCTACTCAAGTAATCAAAAGATAGCCTTTAATGACCCTCTAACGGTCCCTGCATGGTGTCTGGCAGGTATATTACCGCCGTGAGCGAGGCTTGCATGAGGCAGAGGAGGAAGCGGATCAAGAATCTCAAGACCAGGTTCTGACCTTCAGCGGGAATCTGACCAAGGGACGTCTGCCGGACCTCCAACCCTACAGCTTGTACAACCTCTTCATCAGGGTCCTGAATAGCAAAGGGGAAGGTCCCCCTAGTCCAGATAAGCAGTTTGAGACACCTGAGGGAGGTGTGTACACCCGATATTTAGCTTGGTTTTATGTACGTGGATTAAGATTCTTGTTCTGTTTCAGTTCCAGGCCCTCCTTCATTTCTACAAGTGAACCCCAGTTTGGATTCTTTCACTCTGGAATGGGGCCCACCGCTGAATAACAACGGACGCCTCATTGGATACACTCTCAGATACCAACCAGGTACGAGCCGCCTCGTCACGGCGTCCGTATTTGTAGTTTAGTGGGGGAAAAAACATGTAAAACTGTATAAATGTGTCTTATGTGGTTCATGTTTCTGTCATTCACCCAGTCAACACCACCATAGAAACTGGGCCTGTCAAGATCATGGATTTTCCGGTCAACGAGACAACCGTGACTCTGGACAACCTGAACTCTAGCGTGCTGTACAAATTTGACTTAAATGCAAAGACGGTCAAAGGAGCTGGGCCCAGCATCACTAAAGAGGCCTCGACCGCCATGGAAACAAGTGAGTTAACTGTGCAGGAAAGTGTGTGTGTGTGTGTGTGTGTGTGTGTGTGTGTGTGTGTGTCGGTCACATGCGGTCCTACCACACTCAACCTCCTGTGCCGACACTATCCGTCTCTTTTTGCTTTCTCTCTGAAGCTCCCACTGCAGAGGTGGGCAAAGGTAACTAGTGGAAGTCCCTGCATAGTTCATTTTTTTAATACCACTGCATGTTTTTAGGGGGTAGACCTGATGCTGTATGTGCAATAATTTAGTAGGATTTTAAATGAAAAGCAATGCTCTGTGGCTGTAACCCAACTGCTTTAATATTGTGGCAAAATGCATTCATGTGGCTACATTCCCGTAGCATGTCAGCCATCTTTGTGCAGTTGCATGCTTTAAAATATTCCAATTAACTTTCATACAAATTACTTGTTGGAATACACCACAGACATCCATGGCAACATCAATGTACTGTAGCTTGTACCCTTTTCTGTTTTCAATGTATTCATTCATGTGTAGTGACATGCATGATGCTTATTTCTAAGCTTGAGATAGAGATGACCGCACGTCTGCCCTGTTGTTGGATGCGATTACTTAGCTCTGTTTCTGTTTTTAATGCATGCATGTGCGCTAATTACTAGTTTGTCACATGCATGATGCTCCTGCGTGTGATAAAAAAATAAGCTTCAGAAAGATGGACTACATCAGGGGTGTCCAAACTATTTCCCCTGATGGCCGCATTCTGAAAAATCAAAGGATGTGGGAAGTCCACTTGGATATTTTTATTTATATATATATATATATATATATATATATATATATATATATATATATATATATATATATATATATATATATATATATATATATATATACTCTATATATATATATATATTTTTTAGTTTGTATTATTATAGTTTGTTATTATTGGTATCGACATTTCAGCGGGTTTTTTTTTCGTTGTGCTTTTTTGCTTTAGTTTTTGCTGTTTGCACTTTGGACACCCCCAGACTACATGCATGACTTTAGACTATTGTGAATCAAATGCCGTCTGCGCTGTTGCTGGATGCGAGTGAAGCATTTGCTGAGCATGTTGACGGTATAACTTTCTCTCTCACTCTTTCAGGCCCCACAGACCCAACTACCCCCATCACTCAGTCTCCCCCGCTTCACAAGGGTACCATGCATTCCCTATGTCACACGTCTGACTTTAAATCTGCTGCAAAAAAGTGCAGCTTGTAATGGACATGAATGGAAAATGCTGGTTTAGAGGGGTCACTTAGATAGGAAGGAAATGCAATATGACATGTTATTTGCACTTCTGTTATTGCTATAATGATATATTTCCAGTTTTTGTAACTCCACTACAATAATCATCAGTTCTATGACACTTTTTGCACAACAATTTTGGAATAAATGCTGTTTTTTATGTACTTAGCACCATCTGTAGGCCCCGTCTTTGGCACGGTTAACACGTCAGTGTCCGAGGAGGGTGCTGTGATCAGTTGGGAATACTTTGGACACCATAAGAACATTTATGTGGAATACATGGTAGAAAACAGTAAGGCTTTGCTTAGTATTTGCAGCATGTAATAAATAACCCAACATGTATGGGTGGTAAATATCTCTCCTCTCTCCATCCACAACTTTCAGGCAAAGAGGACTGGAAAAAGGAGTCGGTAAACGGCTCGCACTCGCATGTATTAAAAGGCTTAAAGCCAGGGACGTCCTATAGGGTGCGCGTGGTAGCTCGAGACCCGACCGGGCCGACGCTCCACAGCACCAATGAAGAGGTGGTTACGGTGCCAGGTGAGGCGGCATGCCTCAGCGTAGTTATGAAGTCTTTATTCCATTCAAGCATGTCATCATGATCATCACTCGTAGAAATTCCTTTTATTTTCCTTCCACGTTCTTTACTGTGCCTCCATCATTGCATTAACCCATTTTAAAACGCATCAGTCTTTGAGTGTTTTTAATACAGTCCACCTTTTTGTGTGTTTGTAGCTGTGCCCAGTCGCCATGTGGACATCGCCACCCAGGGCTGGTTCATCGGACTGATGTGCGCCATCGCTCTCCTCATCCTGGTGCTTCTCATTGTCTGCTTCATCAAAAGGAACAAGGGCGGCAAATATCCAGGTATGCAATAGGGACTTTCAAGGACAGAAATTTTAGGTAGCATGGAGTCAGAGGTCATAATCATGTTTCAACCCCTAGGTAAAAGCCATCTATAAACTATTAACTTAATAAAATAAACTTATAACTCAATAAATGAGGAATTACTGTATATCTATTATTATATCGTCATATGTATTTGTGGCAGTCTAATGTATTCTTGTCGGGCGGCCACATAAATGAATGTATGGGAAACACTGGCTCTGCTTCTTCCTACTCCTTTTTGGACATGTTGAATTGTGTAACCGTCTTGCAATGTAACCTTGTACGTATATTGGCAGTCAACTAAACCTTTACCATTCCCATAGTGAAAGAGAAAGAAGAAGCCCACCAAGACCCAGAGATCCAGCCCATGAAGGAGGATGATGGCACATTCGGAGAATACAGGTGAGAGACATAAACACAAGCATAAAAAATGGTTCTGTTGTTTGTATTTGTCTTATTTTACACTCTTTCTGACTTGATGACATCATAGAGCATTGTGCGACGCAACAGAGACCCCCAAAACCTTCCACAGAGGCAAGGCCACAATCCCAAACAAAGCCTAAAATAGTAACAATAATAATAACCATTTAATGTTGTTTATTATTGCCAGGACTGTCACGATAACAAATTTAGTTGGACAATAATTTTCCTACAAATTATTGCCGATAAACGATATTATTGTTAACATTTTTTTTTTACCTTTTTTTTCATTCATGTAATGATAATGTATGGCGTAATAACGCGAGGACACCGTATCAAAAGCAATCAACTTTTTCGTTTTGAATTGAATTATTTAACGCTGTAGTTGGAAGGTCAAAAACTTTTAAATTAAACAACATAATAAATGAAACAAACAAAAAAAGAATAAAATGGACTCTGTGTCTTTTAGCAAAAATTGCACTTTAATCAGTCACAATATTTCTGGTTTTGAATCAGTTTCACTTTCATTGTTGTCTGAACATTGAACAAAAAATGGAGAAATAACTCGGAAATACTATTATACTCTGAAGTTCACATTGTGTGTCAATGCAGACGTCAGCTCATGTTATGCTATGTTATGTTATGTTATTTTGTATTATTTATTTCATTGTCTTTGTCACAAAATTTTTTGTGTCACAAAATGACCATGTGCAAACAAGCTGAAATTGACATCAGACTGTGTTTTATACACAACAGGCACGACGAAAGTATTCCATCGTGTAGCACACGACACACACAACTAGCAAGTAGTGCACTCGCTAGCGTGTAGCGCACCTGTCATCACTGGGACAAAGAGACTGAATGACTGACAGGATGGTTCACTCACTCCGTTCATTCCGCTATAGAAGCAACGTGCCCAGGTGTTGCGAGAGATGCACAGGCTGAGCTCTCTTGTCAACCAGCCTGTTTGGTAGAGAGAGAGAGAAGGGAAAACAAACGCGCATGCACATGTCAATTTATCGAGACCGGCAAAATTATCGAATTTGTTTTTGTCTATCGTGCGGTTAATTGGCTTATCGTGACAGGCCTAATTATTGCCATTTAGTTTTAGAACCTAAAACACGTCTATCTAGTTAGTTGTCTTTCATGTCCTAATGGCAGTATGATGTTTCAACTGATGCAATTAGCCCCGCCCTGCTTCTTCAGCATCAGCCAATCAGCTCCCAGCACTCGCCCTCCTGTTTTAGTATGGTATGTCCACATAATATGGGTATTTTTTTTTCAAAGATAAGTTCATAAGTCTTTTTTATGTTGCTTTTACTTTTGCTTTTTGAGACTTTTGGATTTTTAAGTTCACCAACAACTGTTTTTTATGAGTGAAATTTGTCCATTTGGGCTGTTTGTAGCTGGGTGGGTCTCAATTTTGCTTTGTTTTTTGGTCCTTTAATCACCATTTTTCACTTTTTATGGATGTAATATTTTTTTATTTTTTATTTCGATATTACATTTGTAAACCAATTACCTTTTTTCTTTATCCATTTATCCCTCCAATTGCGAGTCATAAGGCTGCCAAGGCCTTATAGTTAGTGCCACCAGGTGCTTTGTCATGTGCATTACAGCCTGCTCGTGCTTTTTTTTGAGAATTTGTGTAAAATACCCGTATACATGTGGATATATCCTTAGTGTTGTAGAATATTAATTTAGCTTCCACATCCTTAGAATTAAAGGAAATACGTCCATCCTCCAGAAGTGTTTTTCACCTTCCATTGTGATCTGTTTTTTGGGGTGGTGTGGGTTTAGGTCTATGGAGAGGTAAGAGGAGATGCAGATGTTTCACGAGCATGCTAGTATTCATGCAACCCCTACTACCTGTCTGGCAGTAGCAAAAAGCAACACCATAACCACAATTAGCACAGTCTGGACTGAACTTGGGTTGTTCTTCGTAGGAAATGCATTGACATACTGGCGGCATACTGACAAGAAAAACAGCATTTTGCAATAATGCATGTCGAGTGTTAAGACTGGAGACAAAAGAACAACTTAACAGCACGCTTTTGATAAATCTGCACTGGTCGCTAACCCTGGATCCCTGCAGGACGCAGGCCTTAGATTCCGACTAAAGAAGATAAAGCAAAAGAGGAAGCAGCCTGTGTCCTGTGTGAGCTTTCAGGGTTAAAGAGCTCACCTTGTAAACAACTTCATTCCCGTTAATAACTGCGCTTTATTAACAGTGACACCGAGGACCACAAGCCGCTGAAGGGCAGCCGGACGCCGTCCAACGGCACGGTGCGCCGCGACGAGAGCGACGACAGCCTGGTGGACTACGGCGAGGGCGGCGACGGACAATTCAACGAGGACGGCTCCTTCATCGGCCAGTACAGCGGCAAGAAGGAGAAGGACACGCACGAAGGCAACGAGAGCTCCGAGGCGCCGTCGCCGGTCAACGCCATGAACTCCTTTGTCTAACTCGCACCGGAAGGGGTTGCCGTGGCGCACCGTAACTTTGGGCCGTGGCGGTTGTCACCATGGCGACCAAGGATGGCCACCGTCATTCCCTTGCACCCGCCGCCAGCTCCTGTCCTCCTGCTAGCAAAGACGGACACCACAATCCAGACGGTGGAGACTGAAGGAGCGACTCTTGAGAGGAAGCAATATAGAAAAGGAATGTATCAGGAGTGTCGGCCCTGTGTGTGTATGCGTGCGTGCGTGTGTGTGTGTGCGTGCGTGCCATTTGATATCCTTTGCTTACATTTCTGTACAACCACATCGCATTATTTGGTCACATCCTGCAGGCTCCTACGCATTGTCTGCATGGAGGCAATCATATTTTATAGTATTCATCAAATGTTTAAAATACCGTAAATGCTCTAATTATAGCTGTCGCCATTATTTACCTAAACTGCAGAGAGCACGGGTTGCTAACTGGAAGCAGGCGATAATTGGAGAGAACCAATGTTGTAATCGCGGTAAGGAGAAAACTGCTCAGCCAGCACTAATAGCACTGGTGTGTTCATTGTACACAGTACGGCAAGTGTAACACACCTGAGTTTCACACCAAAGCAGCTGATGAGCAACATTTTAAAGCGCATGAAGAGGTAGATAAAGCTGCTGGATGCTGGCCACTCATGAGTCTGTTATTTTCAAAATTTTAAAACTATTTAGTAAACCATTTTTTGTGATAATTTTGGAGTGCATGAGAAAGTATAAAGCGCCTTTGATCACACGGTCATTAAAGTATATTGCAAAACAAAGCAGCAACAGAACCAATGTTGTAATAGCGGGAAGGAGAAAACTGCTCAGTCAGCATTAATAGCGCTGTTGAGTTCATTGCAAACAACAGTACGGTGAAGTGTAACACGTGTGAGTTGCACACAAAAGCAGATGACGAGCAACATTTTAAAGGGTATGAAGAGGTAGATATAGCAAAATTTGAAAACTCATGCTGTATAACTCAATTTTTTTACATTAATAATGATTTGGAGCACATGAGAAAGCGAAAAGGTCTCTTTGACCACATTAATTAGCAATTATGTGGCATAGGCAACAGAACCAATGTTATACAGTGGTAAGGAGCAAAGTACTCAGCCAGCATTAATAGCGCGGATGAGTTCATGGTAAACAATACGGCCAGTGTAGCATGTGTGAGTTTCACACCAAAGCAGCTCACAGAACATTTTAGAACGCATGAAGAGGTAGATAAAGCTGCTTGATTCTGCCAAAATTTGAAAACTCATTACATAGAACCCAAATATTTAAATGTAACAATGATTTGAAGCGCATGAGAAGCAGAAAACTCTCTTTGAACACATTAATTAGCGAGTGTGTTGCAGAAGCAACAGAACCAATGTTGTAATAGCAGGGAGGCGCAAACTGCTGAGCCAGCGTTATTTGTGAGGAGCAGTACAGCAAGTGGAGCACGCTGACTAGCAACGTTTTAAAGCACATGCAGAGGTAGTGGGTGCTGACTATGAATGATGTTCCAAATGCAGCCATCTTGAGGAGTTCATAATAAACTAGCAGGCTTACAGCTGTTCAGGCTAATGGTTTTTGACAAATTGCAGACCCCGGCGGTTATTTGGCTTTTGTTTGAAGACGCACTCGGCGACAAAAGGAGACTGCGGTTAAACGAACGGAGGCGTTAATTGGAACACTTACGGTATCCTTCGTGTAGCTGTAGCATAAGTTAGCACGGCTGCAGCTGTACCTAATGTAATGAGCGGCGTGTCAGTCATTTCTAGATGACTTCAAAGGATGAAAACGTGGAATGTTAAGGGTCAACCCTTTACTTGTAGCACTTGATGGATTGGGAAGAAGCTCCTTATGCTGAATGTGGGGGGAGGTGGTTGCTACATTGTCTTCTGCTGAACATGTTGTGCTGTTTACAGGGTGTGTGGGTGCATGAGTGTGCACATGCATGTGTTCAAACGTGCGTTGTTACCTTCCAGGATTAGCGTCTGCTCTACTCCCACGCTTCAGAGAAAATAATCGTTTCTTTTCCTCCATTTATCATAACTTGCATCAAGTTTTTAGGTCAGCTTTTCCGTGTGTTTTATTTTGTAAATAACAGTTTGACATGAGCGGCTGCATTATACACTTTGCTGTGGGGTTTCTTTGTGTGTCAGGTGAACTTGGAAAAGAGGGGTTTTTTTTGTTTTTTTTTGCTTGTGGCCGAGCTCTTGTGACACCTCGTCTTGTTCATGCACCTTTTATTGTTTATTTAAATATATTCGATGCACACACACACTCACAGGATGTATGATTTCAAAGCAGGAAGCTCCATCAAGTAGAATTTGCAGGCATGGACAGAAATGCAGTGTGACACCATTATCCCGTACATGATGATGATATTATTGACTGTTCTGGTTCATGTTGAAGCTATTACGTGAGAGCATGAGAGACTGTTAAATGGTTTAATCCTCGATATAATATGACAAAAAAGAATATTTTGTATTTTAAATGAGAACAGAATCATAATAAATGTTGGAGTTCAAATTGGAACCATTGTTTCCTCCATGCACTGGTATCTCAGGAGAAAAAAAATGCTAAATGCTAATCAAAGATCGGTTTGATTTTGCAGTGGAGCCTTAAAAACTGGAGGATTTTGTCACATTAAGGGTCTTTTGTGATCTGTAAAGACGATCTTTGGCGTTTCTATAGTAAGTCCTTTTAAAACGGGATGATGATGTCATATAAAGGATATTTGCAGTCGTACCTTTTAAAAACAAGTGATCTGATGTGAGACTGATGTGAACATACCGTAACATATACAACAACACCCTCTGCTGGCCAAAGTGTAGAAGTACGACCACCCGTAAACCGCCAAACGGGATGTTTTTGTCATAAAGGATCTTTGCGTCAAATGTCAGACTTTTTTTGTCAGGGGATGTTGACATCTATTTATCTGACAAAAATCATTACCAATGCACAAAGACATGTTTTCAACCCACGGGGTCATTCTGTTATATAAAGGATCTCTGAGTCAAATATCATTTATATAACAAACGGAGGATGATTCACAAAGCGTTGTTTTAGACATGTAAAGGACAAAATCATGTTTTTAGAATAGGTGGTGCATCACACCAATTACAAAATGATAGTCCAAGAACCTTCACGACAAAATCGAAGG